>NC_092810.1:118219266-118519266 GCF_040954645.1 Diabrotica undecimpunctata
TAACCCAAAGAGCAAAAAAGTTAATAGCAAATTTATGTCACACATGTGACATATATGTGGCGCCCTCTATCAGTTACCATAAAGTGTGTATAGAATTATAATTAATCCTACTCAAAAGCATCCAATTGTAAATGTTTGTCTAAAAATATTTACAAACGTAAAAGTTATAGCGAAAAATAAAATTTTAAATTTCCACTTTAACACACTGTATCTTTCTTAACATTTTATTAAAGCAAGTTGGCTTAAATCGTAATATTTTAAAGTGCAGAATCTACAATTTCTGGTTGTATATCTTTGTAAGTCAGTACCCTAATATGGGCTTCTTTATAATTTCAGCATTTAATTTACTTTGTACCACTGACCTAATGAAGCTTTGCAAATCTTAGAAATCTTAGATTTAATTCATATATATATATATATATATATATATATATATATATATATATATATATATATATATATATATATATATATATATATAGTAAACTCTTAAATATTGGGGAAATCTGCAAGAAAGACTCTTATGTGTATCAATTGTTTCGCCGAACGTTTTCGCCAAAGAGAATTAATTTGGGTTCTTCAGGGCTGAAAGAGAAAAATTATAATTAGCTACCATATATTATCTATTAAAACATTATTGATCTTACCGTAACTTAGAATTGTAGAGTTAGAATATTAAAAAACTTTGCTAGTAACATAGTGGTGTTTTTTGTTACTATGTGCAAAAAAAGTTTTTTTTTTTATTAAGGTTTGAAATGTATGGTAGCTTTGAACTTGACACGTAAAGGCTTACCCAAGGTTAATCGAAAAACCCAATGTAACTACACTTAAAAGGAGGTAATTCTTTGAATTGTCGGCAATAACTAAATTTTTGATTTTTAGATAGTTTAAAAGTGAGGTTCTGTTTTAGCCAGAACGCAAGCGCTGACAACTTCATTAGTTCTTATGAATCTTTATGTCGTTAAGGTTCATTGGTAAAAAACGAATGAATTTAAATCCCAGTATAGGGAAATATTATTTTGATTTTCTTTATTTAATTATATTATATTGTTCATGTATTATTGCATCTTATTGAGATGTATCTAAGAAAAGCAAGGGAATGTTATATATTTTTTTGTTAATGAAAATTAATTATAAAGGTATGTTAGTTGTTAATGGATATATCAGTCAAGTTAGTTATCTGTGATATAGTATTGTTCTTGGTATCTGATTTAAGTAACAAGTGGTATATATCGCTTAGATTCTTGATGTCACTCTTAACATTAATGGAGAAATCGTTAAGGAAAATATAAGACATTTCAATGAACTCTCTTTTAGATTTATTGTTCTCACGGTGGAGAATTGTGGTGTTAGTATAGTCCATGAGATGACCAGTGGAATGGACATGTTTCACCCTGACCGTTGTGCATTAGCCAAACAGCCAAATATCACTTTCGATAATTATTGATATACCTCTTACGAACTTGGTCAAAATTTTGCGTGAATGACATAGTTGAACTTTAGTAGGAACTCTGAGGAAAAACAAGCGAGAGATTCCCCCAGAATTTATACAGATTAAAAACAGACAACCACAGTCCTCGGTATTTGGATTTCAGGAACATAATAACTATGGTATCCTTTGTACCAAAAAAAGGTAAAAGCGTGATTTTATTATCATCACTTCATTACGATGATGAAATAGATAACTCTACCGGCGAGAAACTTTTACCAGAAACAATAAGTTTCTATAACTTTACAAAAGGAGGGGTTGATACGGTGGATGAATTGACAGGAAGTTACAGTGTAGCTCGTAATTGTAGAAGGTGGCCACTATAAAATATTTTTTTTACTAATGGACATAGCTGTAATTAACAGCCAAGTAATTTACAGAACAAACACTAGTGACTATTCAAAGAAACGTGGTATATTCCTGGAAGATCTGGAATTAGAATTAGTTACGCCAATTATGGAAGAACGAAAAAGTAATCGGCGACTTACAAAACATTTACGATCCAAAATAGTTAAAGTTTTGGGAGAAAGTGACCAAGCTCCACCGAAAAAGCAACGTACGGGACGTGGACGGTGTCAAAAGTTTTCCAGAAAATCTGACCGGAAAACTAAACAAATCTGCGATTAATGCCAAAATTTTTATTGTTTACATCACCTTCACACATCTTCATCACATTTCATGGATCACATTTCATGGCCTACCGTCGAACATAAAGGTCGTGTACGGGGCTCTGTGTTAGTAAAATCCGAATTTATGATTATTGCGAGCATCGATACACGAAATATAAATTGTAAAAGTCGGTATTAGACGGTGATTAGTAAAAAAGAGTTTTCTGTATGGATTATACACAATAAGTAAGTTAAATAAGTGATAAGGTGGATGAGTTTTTTTTCGAAGCAGTTGATGCGGAAGAAACTCTTTACGCTATCTTCGGGAGACGATTTACTACCGGGGTAGAGCGGAACAAAAGTAAAAATGTCTTTCGACGAACTAATGGATCTTCATCTTCTTCAAGTGCCATCTTCGTTCCGAAGGTTGGCGATCATCAGGGCTATACGTATTTTCGAAACTGCTGACCGAAACAATTCGTTGCTGCTACAGCTATACCATTCCCGTAGATTCTTTAGCCAGTAGTTTCGTCTTCTTCCTATGGACCTTTTTCCTGCTATTTTCACTTGCATAATTATTCAAAGCAGTTCATATCTTTCGCCTCTTGTAATGTGTCCCAAGTATTGCAGTTTTCGTTTTTTGATCGTAAATATGACTTCCTTTTCTTTATTCATTCTTCTCAAGACCTCGACATTTGTGACTCCCTCGGTCCATGATATTCTCAGGATTCTGCGATACATCCACAGTTCAAATGCCTCTAATTTTTTGGTATCAATCTTTTTCAACGTCCATGACTCCATTCCGTAGAACAGCACAGAAAGTACGTAACATCTCATCAGGCGAAGTTTCATTTCAAGGCTCAAATTTCTTCCGCAGAACACTCTCTTCATTTTAGTGAATATGGATCTGGCTTTTTCTATTCTTATTTTGATTTCTGCTGAGCTATCGTTGTCTTCATTTATAAAAGTGCCTAAATATTTGTATTTGCTAACTTGATCGATAATTTCATTGTGTAAATATAAATTTTGGACATTTTGTGTTGATTTCGATATTACTATAAATTTAGTTTTCTTTATGTTCAAAGATAGTCCATATTCTTCGCTGCAGTCTGCTATCTTATTCACCAATGTCTGTAGCTCTTCAAGCGATTGTTTCTGCGATCAGAACGGTGTCGTCGGCAAATCTCAGATTGTTTAATCTAACACCATTTATTTTAATACCTACGGATTGCTCAGAGAGTGTTCTATTCATTACGTCTTCGGAATAGAGATTAAACAGGGTTGGTGACAGTATACACCCTTGTCTCACACCTCGCTTTATTTCAATTTCTTCAGTGGTATTATTCTCTACTCTCACTACTGCTTTCTGATTGTAGTACATATTTGCTATTAGTCGGATGTCTCGTTTATCTAAATTCTTTTCTGTCAAGAGTCTGATTAGGTGATCATGCCGCACTTTATCAAAGGCCTTGTTGTAATCTATGAAACACATGAATACATCTTGATTTATGTCAAGACATCTTTGAGACATACCGTTCAGTGCAAACAATGCCTCTCTTGTTCCAAGTCCATTTCGGAATCCAAACTGGGTATTATTGATGTCCATTTCCAGTTTTCTGTGTACTCTAGAGTGTATAATTTTCAGAAATATTTTCAGTACATGGCTCATCAGACTGATTGTACGGTAATCACTGTATTGTTTGGCATTTATCTTTTTTGGTATAGTAACAAAGGTGGATAAAAGCCATTCTTGTGGTATTTTTCCTGATGTATAAATGCTATTGAAAAGTTTAACTAAAATGTGAATCGAGTCTTTTTCTATTAGTTTAAGGATTTCCGTTGGTATTTCATCTGGACCTGGGGCTTTACCATTTTTCGTTCTTTTTAGTGCGTACATTACTTCTTCTTCCGTTATTTCTGGACCTTCGTCTCCTTGTATGTTACTTAGCTCAGATTGTTGTCTATCATCTGCAAAGAGTTCTTTAATATAGTTTTTCTATGTCTTCAACTGTTTTTCTAGTTCTGTTATTATGTTTCCGTTGACATTATACAGGGTATTTGGCTGCTTACGTTTTTGTGTACCTGCAAGTTCTTTCACTTTTTTATTTACATTAAAAATATCATATTTTGCCTGCAATTGCTCTATTTCTTCACATTTTCTTTTATAAAAATCTTCTTTTGCTATTCTGATTTCTATTTTGATTTCTTTCTGTATTTGTTTATACCTTTGTTCGTTTTTTTCTTTCATTATTCTCCGATTGTCCATGAGAATAAGGATCTTATCAGTCATCCACCTTTGCTTTATTTTTGGTTTTTCTTTAGTCAGAATTTTCTTCACAGGACCTGTTATCGCCATTTTTACGTTTTGCCATTTTTTATCTATGTTGTTCGTTGGCTGAGATGTTTCTTTTTCATGAAGTATTTTGAAATTATTATTAATACATTTTTGCAGTTTCTCCTTTACCTCCAGGTTACATAAATGACTGACGTCTATCTGATTTGCTCTTCTTTTCTGCTCCAATCTTTTTAGTTTAATACTCATTTGTGCTATTAGAGGGTTATGGTCTGAAAAGACATCTGCGCCTGGGTAAGCTTTAACGGATTTTAAGGAGTTTCTGTATCGTTCGTTTATCAGTAAAAAATCAATCTGGTTTCGAATTATTCTTTCGCCATTGTCCTGGGGTGATTTCCACGTATAAAGTCTTCTCTTTGGTAAGTTGAAAAATGTATAAGATGCAATCATGTTATTCTCCTGGCAGAATTGAAGTAGTCTGTCACCTCGTTCATTTCTTTTACCGAGTCCGTATTCTCCTACATGTTTTCCATTTTTTCCTTTACCAATTTTTGAGTTAAAATCACCTAGAATTACGGTAATGTCTCGTGGTTTCGTCGATTTTAATACTTAATTGATTTCTTCGTAGAATTGTTCAATTTCGTCCTCGGATTTATCTGCAGTAGGTGCATAGATCTGTATGATATTTAGTTTACTTGTGTTTGTTTGTAATTGAAGAAATAAGAGCCGATCTGATACTGGAGTAAAATTAATGACCGACTGCATCATAGACTTAGATACGAAAACTGCTACGCCGTATCTGTGTTGGGTACTACTGTTTCCGGAGTAATATACCATGCCATTTGTTGTCGAAAAACTGCCAGAATTTGGCCACCTTGCTTCACTAATGCCTAGAATGTCGACATTTAATCTTTGCATTTCTTGTATTATATTATGCATTTTGCCTGGATCATGCATACTCCTAACATTCCATGTACCAATTTTTAATACTCTCTTGGGTGTTTTTCTATTTTTTTTTAGGAGTGGTATTTAGTACTTCACAGGGATTTTGCTGGTTGACGACCCGGGAGGCCCTGTGGTCTTCGTGTGATATACCTCCCATGCCGGATCCTGGTCTCCGATTTCCATGATCAGTGGTTGACGTGGCTTTTTGTTGTACAGTCATGATGATCGTACTAAGAGATATCCAATTAGATCCTTAATGCAGTGGTTTCTCCTTGCCTTCTGCATCCTTACGCCCTTGACCATTTACTTGATTCATTCGCCTTTGGTGCCAATTTCTTAGCACCAGGACAAAAGAGTGCCCTTCCACTCACCAACTCATCCGCCCGAAGCCGTTGGTCAGCAAGTGTGGGATTGCTTATACCGGCAATCGCTCGGTGGAATTTTCGCCATATCTGGCTACCCTTACTTAGTTTAGACTGCAGACCAATGCAGTTGCCCGGGGTGTGGCACGTGGAGCCATAAGTAAGAGTTAGCTGTCTTATGAGGACCAGTTACCAAGAACCATCTCCCGTCTATGACGATCGATGTGGTGGTTCCGATAAAAGGTGCTACCTCTATAACACAACTCTACACAACTAATGGATAAGGGCAAGCCAATGCAAAGACGAGATGTACAGGGTTAAGCCGAAGGTCCTTAAGAGAAGTAGAAAGCTAGATATAACGCCAATAAAGGGAAATAGAGTGGAAATGAAAGACGAGATGATGAAGATACTAAAACAGTTGGCCTTAGACGAGAAGGATATTAAAAGAAAGTAAAGATTTTATGTAGAAGAGTTAAAAGAAATAAGAGCTTAAAATCAGAAGCTAATGAAAGAAAATGAAGCTTTTAGAGAGGAAAGTGAACAGACAAGACAAAGAAGGAAGTTCGAGAATTAAGTACCAGACTTGAGTACCTAGAGAAAGAGAAGCAAAAGGATAACGTAATTATAACAAGTTTGTTTATAGACGCTAATGAGCCAGACGTGCTGAAATATACAGGTAGTACAGGTAGAAAATTAAAAGGAGAAGTTAATGAAAAATAAAAGAAAATTAAAAATAAAATAAAATATTAAAATAAACGTTGACCTACGCAAAACGGACTACTATGATCGGTACTAGAAATTATCAATTTATGCTTATTATTATTATCAATTTATATATTTTTTTTTAAAGAGAAGCGTTCTGGATGTATTTAAAAAAATTAAGTACAAGGTGCTATCTTCAAGGAGCCTTAGCTCCCCCAGAAAGCATTTTTGGGCAGTGAGTTGGGTTAAATTGTCTTAAAATTTTCTGTGGAATCTCCGGTCTTCGTTTGTCAGGAGAGTTTCTGGACACCCTGTATAGACCTTGCTAGTAGATAGATAGTCAAAAGATAAAAAAAAATAAAACACTACCTGGAAAGGGGAACAAGTCATCTGCGGTATAATCAAACTCATACATGTAGACTGGTATAAATTTTGATGATGTCTCAGCTTGTCGTATGATTGCCTGAATAAAATAGAGATCACTGGAAATCTGAAACAATTCAAATAATCTTAATTACTTAAAAGCATTTAAATTCCTTTAAATAAAATAAAAATGCTACAAATTTTGAAATATAACAACAAAATTGGACAGCCCTGACAGTGGCATGATTATACCACGTTTTAAACCGCTCTGTTATTTTTCAATTTTTAAATGTAAAATATGGAACAAAAATTTAATATCCTTAAATACTATCATCAAACAATAGTGCAGTGATAATGCCAATCAATTCAACCCGACGTGAGTAACAAAAAACCTTTATATAAGATATTACAATAGTAAATATAACCTATACAATAATTCGAATCAAGTTCAACCTACTGGTTTTATCAACTGGTTTTTTGGAACCGTTCGGAACTGATCCACGCCGGTTCTTTGGCCGGTGACAGGACCGGACCTGCGGCAACGCGGGAAACAAAATAAAAATGACTTCCATTAACAACATGACTACTTCTACTTCAAATACACCAAAAAATACTTATTCCAATGTAGTAAATACGTTCAAACACCCAACACAGGACCAAGCAGTAGTACTCCCCAGTATCGAAGCAATTGGATCACTGGTTGGTCCATGTAACGTCTTGTTTGCATCTAGAATTCCAAATAACAGAATATGTATCTACCTCTCTACCAAAAACGTAGTCGATATGCCTCTTCATTCCTACAAATATATTAATATAAATGAGTCAGAAATAGAGATAAGAAGATTAATCACACCAGCACAACGACTTGTAATTTCTAACGCATGTCCTTCAATTCCAATTGGTATGGCAGAAACCGAATCTAGCCACGTCCTAAGCTTCAGACGGCAAGTATTTATTTCGCCCCTTGATAATACCTCCATTCCTAACTCCTTCAATGTATTCCACAATAAAACTTATCGTTTATTCCTCTCTATTGATGGACTAAACTGCTCTAAGTGCAAGACTATTGGACATAACGATACAGATTGTCCCATCATAACAACTGCTAACTCCTCAATCGTACCCTCAGAAACCTCTCCAAATACGACACCTGAGATAGATGATAGAGATCCTGAAACACAACAAAACATGGAAACGAACGTCAGCATAACTAAAACTATAGAAAACGCAAGTCAACCATCCTTACCAAAAGAAACAATATCATCAAATCTAAATAATATTAATAATCCTGCTGAAACTGTAACTCTGCAACCTTCAGTTAATATTAATAAACAACTTACGCAAGTATCTACTCAAGTTAAAAGACAAATCCCATCCTTACCTGACATCGACCAAAATAACCCAGAAACGGACTCACAAATCTTTACTCCTCCTTCTTTTTCATGTGCCTTGTCCGTTCCGAACGTTGGCAATCAACATGGCTATTCTGACTTTGTTTACGGCAGATCTGAATAGTTCAGCAGATGACAATCCGAACCATTGCCGCAAGTTTTGGAGCCACGAGTGTCTTCTCCTCCCTGGACCTCTTCTGCTGTCTATTTTCCCTTGAACGATCAGTTGTAGTACTCTATATTTATTATGTCTCATAACGTGACCCAAGTATTCCAACTTTCTTTTCTTTATACTTATTCCTACCTCTCTCTCTTTACCTATCCGGCGTAGTACCTCTTCGTCACGTGCTCAGTCCAGGATATACGTAATATACGTCGGTAAGCCCACATTTCGAAGGCCTCTACTTTTTTCATCAATGTTGCGGTCATTGTCCACGCCTCCATTCCATATAACAAAACCGGGAATACATAACATTTCACAAGTCGAATTTTGAGAGGTAGGGTGAGGCTTTTAGAGGTGAAAATTTGCTTCATGCTAGTGAACGATGCTCTTGCCTTTTCTACTCTTATACGTATTTCCTTCACTTGATCCCAGTTTAAGTTAACTGTTGTTCCCAAGTAGATGTACGAATCCACGTGTTCAATTATTTCATTGTCTAATATCAGTTACTGTGGTGGTTGTTGGGTTTTGCTTACTAACATCCATTTGGTTTTTGTGATATTTTTATTTATTACTCCTCCTATCACACATAAACTAAAAAAACCTAAAAAACAAACTAAAACCTCTAACGACGACATTATTTGTTCTCTAAAATTGATAAAAGACAAAATTGAAAACCGATCACCCCCATTCATATTAAATTTTAATGAAATATGCGACTTTCTAGTTAATACCCTTCATGCTAAACATTCTGAAACTATCTCAAAGAACTACTCAAATGAACCTTCCGAATTAACCGATATCCTTAACTTTATTCATTGGTCCTCTTACAACTCTAAATTAAAAAACAACATTACCAGATTAAAGAAAAAACTTAACCCCACTTACACATCTTCAACGGAAGAGACCGAAAAATCCGATGGGTAAATCACTAATCCTTCAATGGAACCCAAATGGGTATTTCGCTCACCTCCAATTACCCAAACTATTAATTTAAAAATATTTTTCACTAATACTGTGTATACAAGAAACTCACTTCAAATAAACTTCTATAATAAACCTAAAAAAAATTATACTCCTAAACCTAAACAAATTAAAAGATGTCATAGAAATTGTCAGCACCACCTTACTACTCCCACTCAAACGTTGTGAACAAGTGATATTAACTTGACTACGATTAGGACATACTATACCGAGACATACTCTACCTACGAAGAGACCGAAAAATCCGATGGGTAAATCACTAATCCTTCAATGGAACCCAAATGGGTATTTCGCTCACCTCCAATTACCCAAACTATTAATTTAAAAATATTTTTCACTAATACTGTGTATACAAGAAACTCACTTCAAAGAAAATTCTATAATAAACCTAAAAAAAATTATACTCCTGAACCTAAACAAATTAAAAGATGTCATAGAAATTGTCAGCACCACCTTACTACTCCCACTCAAACGTTGTGAACAAGTGATATTAACTTGACTACGATTAGGACATACTATACCAACTCATATTCACTTAATAAATAAAGGAGCCATCTCTTTCTGCCACAACTGCAAGACACAAATCACTGTGAAACATATTCTGTTAGAATGCAAAACTTACACCCAAGAAAGAAGAAAAAGTAACCTCTCTACCAACATGAAGGATCTACTAAGCTGCCAGTTCAACGAAGTGCTGAAATATTTGAAAGACATTAAATTTTACAACAATTAATAGAATATATTTAAGTTATATATACATTGTAAGAAATTGAATACTTGTAATTTGTGTTTGTACCCCCTGCTAATAACTCTTAGTAGTTGATGCAGGGTAATTTTTGTTTAAATAAAAAAAAACAACAAAATTAAATCTAACGTAAAGATTGTCAATTTTTATATTTTAATAGTATAGATATACTTTTGCATTTGCATCTATTGCAGAATTTGATATTTTTATTAAACGATAAGAATAACAAAAAAATTAAACTTTTTTAAAAAAAGACAAAATAATTGTTAAGAAAACTAAAATCAATAAGTTTATGATTATGTTAATAATGTGATTCAGACAAAGGTTATTATGCAGCATGCATCTAGATGCCAAGATAAAAGCTCCAGTTATTTTTTGCTACATGTTTTATATTAATACTTGTCTTCATATGGAAGCATAGACTTTGATAGTATTAACTACTTATATACAGGGTGAGTCACGCTCAACGGGACGGAGCCTACCGGGGAAACGGCTAAAGATATTAAAAATTTCTTTTGCAGGAATACGTAGGTTAGTACCGGCTACAAATTAAAATTTGTGAGATATATACAGGGTGTCCCAATTTGGCGTAATGATATAAACTTATACTTTTTTAAATGGAACAACATATATTTCGCTTTAATTTTGAATTCTACTGAACAAAATAATGTTACTTTATTCAACATTCCCTATACCTATTTTTGACCGGTTTCGATTTATTTGGGTTTTTCTGAAAATGTACTATTCGCGAAATTAATTAATTACACAATATCGCATGAATTTTAATTAACGCCTTTTTGTCAGTTAATTGTCAAGTGTCCATGCTTTACATCAGAATAATTAACATTTGAAACTAATCTACAAACTGTTCGCAATCTGAAGTGTCAATGCTGTACCATATTTTGTATAATTACTTTCTTAACTTAAATGGGACACCCTGTATTTTACTTTAATTTTGAATTCTAATTAAAAAAATAATATTACTTTATTAAACAATCCCTATACCTATCTTTGAGAATTTTCGATTTATTTGCGTTTTTTTGAAAATGCACTATGTATTCTTGAAATTAATTAATTTTTATCACTTTATTACATAAAGTTCTACTCTAACTTAAACAAAAACCCTGTATTTGAATGTTGTAACAATTAATATAATCAAACTATTATAAAATTTTATATTAATATCTAGTATCTTCAAATCTATTTGCATTATGTTACCTGGAACATTAAATGTCATTAATTACATAGCTCGTTATTATAAAGAATGCCATGAAAAAACAAAAGGTACCTAGCTGTCAAACTAATTGTCAAACTATTAACTGTATTGTTTTCAATTAAATAGAAATGGCAGATTATTCAATTGAAGACCGTGTAAATATGATTTTAATACTGGGTGAATGTGATCAAAACAGTTTGTTAGCATCAAGAGTCTATTCTGACAGGTTTCCCTTAAAACGTCATCCTCGTAGAGAAGTATTTGACAGAGTCTTAACAAGGTTTCGTAAAACTGGCAGTGTTGTTTATACTAAACGAAAATTAATAAATCCGATAACTGAAGATGAAAATACCGAATTAGAAGTTATTCAATCAGTTATTGAAAATCCAAATACAAGTACAAGGACGATGGCCAGGGAGATTGAAGTAAGCCAAACTAGTATATGCAGAATTCTTAAAAAATATCAATATCACCCATACCATATTCAAATGCATCAGCATTTGTATGGAACTGATTTTGAACGTAGGTTAGAATTTTGTTTATGGTTTCTAGACAAAACGGGAGCAGATCAACATTTTTTTGATAAAATTTTGTTCACTGATGAATCTACTTTCCACAATAATGGACTCGTGAACCGACATAACTTTCACTATTATAATACGGAAAATCAACATGAATATAGATGTACTGATCGACAAAACCGATGATCCCTTAATGTATATGGTGGAATAATAGGAGAACATGTGATAGGACCGTATTTTTTTAATGGCCATTTAAATGGACAAAAGTTTTTAAGATTTCTACGAAGAGACTTTTGGATACTTTTGCAAAATATCCCTTTCAATTTTAGAAGAACAATGTTTCTGCAGCTAGACGGTGCTCCAGCACATTACACGCGTAACGTTAGAGAATATTTAGACAGAAAATTTCCCGGAAAGTGGATAGGTAGGGTGGTGCTGTCAATTGGCCCCCTAGATCACCTGGGTTAACATCAATGGACTTTTTTTTGGGATATAATAAAAGTTTGGTTTATCAAACACCACCTACAACCGCTGAAGACATGAAAACGCGTATTCGTAATGCGTTTGCAACAGTTACTCCAGAAATGCTAAGAAGAGTAAAACAAAATTTTGAACACAGAGTGACGTTATGTATTGAAGAAAATGGACACCATTTTGAACATTTAATGTAAATTAATTTTTTTCTAGTGTGTTTTGTTTAACTTTATGTAATAAAGTGTAATTAATTAATTTCAAGAATAGTGCATTTTCAAAAAAACCCAAATTAATCGAAAATTATAAAGGATATGTATAGGGATTGTTTAATAAAGTTATATTATTTTTTTGATTAAAATTCAAAATTAAAGTAAAATACAGGGTGTCCCATTTAAGTTAAGAAAGTAATTACACAAACTATTATACAGCATTGACACTTCGTATTGCGAACACTCTGTAAATTAATTTCAATTGGTAATTATTCTGATGTAAAGCATGGACACTTGAAAATTAATTGACAAAAAGGCGTTAATTATAATTGATGCGATATTGTGTAATTAATTAATTTCGCGAATAGTACATTTTCAGAAAAATCCAAATAAATCGAAACCGGTCAAAAATATGTATAGGGAATGTTGAATAAAGTAACATTATTTTGTTCAGTAGAATTCAAAATTAAAGTGAAATATAGGTTATTCTATTTAAAAAAGTATAAGTTTATATCATTACGCCAAATTGGGACACCCTGTATATACCTCACAAATTTTAATTTGTAGCCGGTACTGACCTACGTATTCCTACAAAAGGAATTTTTAATATCTTTAGCCATTTCCCCGGTAGGCTCCGTCCCGTTGAGCGTGACTCACCCTGTATAACATACAGAAGTTGAGGTTGTTACACAGCGAAAACACAGTTCTAGAAAAAAGGATATGCTTGTTTATTTTTCAAAAGTTTTTTAAATTATGATGCTATTTTTGAAACGTTAATAATCAAATCATCCTCTTTTTAGTTTTAATGTCTTCTACCTAAGAAAATATCAGTTCACAAACGTATGAAGTGTCTAATTAGATTAATAATTTAAGAGCTTCCCTTGCCAGCTATGGATATTCGTGTTTTCTTTTCATCCAAAATACGTCGACACTTGTTAATAAAATTACATTTTAAGCATGCAATCCGCAGCAAAATTTAAAAGATATTCGTTTATTGTTGAGGTGACATCAGCTAGATTTATTGATTTGTCCAAAAGAGGGTTTAATATCCATCTACGCTCGTTGTCAGCTTTAGAGTGCAAGTCTGGAAAGTATCAAAAGTTGCCTGTATAAATTATTAAAATACAAACAACCAAGAAAAAACAATCAACAACTAAAACAACAAAACAAATAAAACAATTATAAAACATCAACAGTTAAAATAGCAGCAATTAGAATAGAGTCGTTAAGCCCGAAAAACTATTGGAAAAACTAAACATTGATTATTAAGATGTTTAAATAATATCAAGATTATACTGTGGTCAAACGGCAAGAATAAAACTCAAAAGCTCTCTCTCAAACAAAATAAATATTCAGAGAGGTGTACGACAGGGTTGTATTCTCTCGCCAATGCCATTCAATTAATACTAAGAATTCATTTTCCGTGGAGCATTGAAAGATTAGACAGCTAGACTAGCGATAAGTGGAGTTCTTGTAAACAACATCGGATATGTTGACGATACGACTATAATAGCCAATAATTTGGGAGACTTATAGAGATTCTTTAACAAAATACATGGTTTACATATCAACATAACGAAAACGAAGATGATGGTAACCTTAAAAAAAAGTTAAGAATAATTGCAGACAATTAGTCTCTAGTGGAGAGGTCATTGTGTTATTTTCTTCTACCTCCTGTTTATAATTCTGCTTGTTCATTGGAGGATTGATACCTCTATGTAAGGTTGTTACTCCATATTTTGCGTGGTCATCTGATACTTTTTCTGCCAATTGGGGACCTTTCTCTTGCTATTTTGATGACATGGATCTTCTTCATTCTGCTTATGTGGTTATTTCATTCTTTTTTCAGTAGATAGGTAGACACTTGAGCCCAGATTCTGGGGAAAAACTGCTCGCGCCTTATGGAGAATACGGCAAATTTCCCCAGACCCCTGACCCAGATTTCCCCAGATTTCACGTGACCGTGGGGTGAAGGCGGCGTCAATTCTTCTTCTTTTACGCAACGTGAAGATAGCGTCAATTCTTCTTTTACGTAACGTGAAGATAGCGTCAATTCTTCTTTTTCTTTTACGTGAGTATAGCTTCTTTTCGTCTGTAAATTACAAAACCTACGAAACGCGTGCTATACGATTGTCTACGTTCATAAAGTAGGATCATAAAGAAAATAAAAAATATAGATACAAGTTATATACGAAACCTTTATATTAAGAAAGAGACCAAGATACGAATACATAAAGGAGGATTGCAAAGAAGTATTTTAAAACGTAGTATGGCACGACTATATATCTTCTCATTTTAGGAAAAAAAGATGAAAAACTGGCAAGAAAACAACAAATAAATATGGATAAAAAGCATACAATCAACAAGAAATACCAAAGAAAATAAAATAACTGACAAATAAGTCACTAATCATATCTAACTGCTGCAATCTCTCGAAAACGAGGAAAAAAGATGGAAAACTAGCCAGAAATATGGATAAAAAGCATACAATCAGCAAGAAATGCTAAGGAAATACAATAAATGGCAAATAAGTTTCTCTAGTTTCTCAGAGTATAATCATCAATTAGACGCATTATAAAAAATAAAAAAAAAAGATGGTAAAACCGCAAACATTATAAACAGCATGCTATATAAATAGGGAACAATATTATTAATTTGAATAGTTGCTACAATGAAACCGATACAATCTATAGTGTTTTTGGCTAGTGAGAAAGGGCCATTAAGTTATATCTTCAATTTTAAAATTTAGATTTTTTAGTTTTACAGGTGATGGTCAACTTTATACTAGCTGTGCAGCTAGTACTAACACGTAAGTAAATAGTAAAACCAGAAACTATAATACGTATATATCAATATTCTTTTTTTTTCAGAGGAACAAGGCATGTATTGTAAGTAGCTGTAAACATTCTTAATATACTCTACTTATATATATATATATATATATATATATATATATATATATATATATATATATATATATATATATATATACAGTAGACTCCCTCTATAACGAGAACTGAAATGACAGACTAATTACCTCGTTATAAGCCGATCTCGTTATATCAGACAATAATAACACTGTGCATACATATGAATCTGTAGTTTTATAAACCATTAACTTCCTATAGTGAAGCCATTCGGAGCAATATAAGATGCTAATAAATATTGTTTGAATGGCGTTTTTGAAAAAAAGTTATTTACTTTTATTGTCAATGAAATATATTAAAACATAAAAGAGTTGTTTACTTTTATTATCAATGATATACGTTAAAACAAAAAATCTGTACTTATATTTTTTTCCAACTACATAATGTATAAAGCGTATTCTCAAGGATATCATAAACTATTGCTTCTGCAATTTTAAGAACTCTGTTACCAAAAACGTAAAAAACACGTTTTTGGATCTTATTTTCTCTCGTTATAACCAAATTTGCCTCGCTATAGACGGTTATAGTTCAATAGAAATTTCACGGGACATCTAATGTATCTCGTTATAAGCGAAACCTCGTAATAACCGTGTTCGTTATAGAGGGAGTATAGTGTATATATATATATATATATATATATATATATATATATATATATATATATATATATATATATATATATATATATATATATAGTGAACAGGGTTGTGACAAGACCCGTAGGTAAGTAATACAATTACCGATTATTATTTTTTAGTAATAATTTTTGTTTATAGTGGCGGCAATAATGGCATGTAAGTATAAATAAAACGGGAAAAAAAAGAGAAGATATTTATTCAATTCTTTTTAGATGTGGAGTCGTTATTAAGAAAGTCCTAAGCATATTAAAAAGATATATGTACTAATTATTATATAGTTTTAGCAGGCTTTATAGTTATTCATATTTTTACATGCAAGTTAAAAACTAAAATTTCATTTAGACGCTCCCTAATTTTTAATTTTTATAGATATGGACACATATTTTTAAATATACAGTTTATTTAATTTACAGCTATAGGAATATTTGGTAAGTATTTTGTAGTTTTGTAGTAATTTGGTAAGATAAAAAATCTATTAGCCACACACGTGTTTTTTCATTTTTTGAACGAACAGGGTATGTCACTATTCTGCTGATTGTAAGTAAGTACAAACGTTTATAATGGAACACAAACTGAAAAACTATTTTCTGCAGATGCAGCAGTGTTGATAGGGATGCTGACTATAGCTAATCAGCTGTTTTAATGTAAGATTGAAAATTATTATTATTTTAAAAGTTTTTTTGACAACTAATATTCTGAATTTAAAAAACTATTTTCTCCTTTCGAAATTTTTATTAATAACAAATTTTTATAGTTTTAACCGCAAGAATGCCGTAAAGGATCAATTTTTAATTTTACAAGTATCTCATCTTTAACGTTTGTTAATTTTGAAATTCTTTAAAATAAATCACTTTTAAGATATTTTGTCTATTGGTTTAAAATTTAACATTTATGTGTATATATAAAAAAGAAGGTGAATTATGAATAGACACGAACACTGAGAAGAAACGCAGATGGTAAGATTTTTTAAATTTCACACAGCATTTCCGTAATTTCATAAAAATTGAAAAATAAAATTGTTTAAAAACGTACCTTACTACAATGATCTGAAAGGCTATAGAATCATACACAGGTCACTGATTTGTAAATCTTCGCAGCTATCGCGAGAAAATAAAAAGTCTAGTTGCTTTTAGGGAAAGTGTTACGGGCGAGAGAAAACTAAGGCTGAGAAGGAAGAGGATGAGGTGTAAAAACTTGCACATGGGCGGCAGTGGAGAAATTATCAAGGGGTTGTTCTAATAAGCCAGTATTATGTATATAGTTGATCGTTAAGACGATAACTGAATCTACCACGAACTGAATTTGTAGAACTTCACCCGCAACAAAATTACGACGTAAATGTATATCGTGCGTAAACACGTACTCGTTGACACAATACAAGTAGGTAAAAAGCCGACCACGTAAAAAGAAACTCAGAAAAGTAATCACAAACGGATTGTTTGGTACATTTACGAAGTCAATCACCCATTGTTACTTTCGCAATTTTGACTGCAGACTGGTAGTTGTAGTACAAAACGTATTCGTTCATTAAACAGACAGGCTATTATGACGTAACTCACGCTAAAACTATGTTGCGCAATATTCCGTAAGACTATTTATTTATGCATCACATGCTTGGCTTAATTATAAAATAGAAAGGAATGTGCACATGTTCCCGGTTATATATCGTGGGAGATGTGTTAAAAGGAAATGCCCAACCGGTGATTCATCGTTGAATGCATACACATTTGGCATATTCGCGTCTATATGACTAATCCAATTTAAGATGAAAATAATTTATATCTATAGAGCGTTTCACGTTAAGAAAATAACATTGCGGAGATAGGGCCATGTATTTCTTATGGACGATAGAAGCGCAGCGATGCCACGATGAACGAACACACGCACGATTCAAGGTTGTATATAATTTGTATTTTCGTTTTCACAGACATGAATTATTAAATTAATGTTTTTTAACGTAATTGACCAAAAGTGCCCATTCGAAACAAGAGATGAAAAGTAGGGAAAATGATTTTAATTAAATAAATAGTATTTACAAAAGATAATTTTATTTTATCTTATTTTAATTATAGTAACGACAGTTTATTTGTTTTTCGGTAAGAATATCATATACCATGAATCATAGAAATCAGTAGAAAATATTGCTTAGTTAAATCATCCACTTTGCCGGCTATTAAAGGTTTAAAAGCAAATAAACGGACCGCTTGGAATGCATATATCTAATTACTAATTGCAACTTAAAATAATACGGTGTACGTATGTCAGCGATTTTATGTCGTTCTCTGAGACTACATAATGATAATAAGGCTTTGTGGTCCTTCAGTTGTTATTCTGACTTTACAGTTAAATGTTAATTGAAAGTGGAAATTCGAAAAATATATCGACAATCTAGTAAACCGCATGCCTGAGAGTTTTGGCAACACTGATCTCCATAAGCCTAATGTTATTTTCTTAACGTGGAACGCTGTATAGTACCATATAAGAATATTATAAAAAAAGTAGAAAATAGTAAATATATTGTAATATTTTTTATTCTTTGTTTAAAGTACAAAGTACAGTACTAGATGTTCCTAGTAGCTTACTGACTAAAAAGTTTTTAAAACAAATAGATACTAGTAAACGGCTATATACATGCTACTTAATATTTTAAAATCATTCTCAGTCAAGATGTCAAGGGGGTTAGACGTATTAGTTTTTATGCTAACGTTCGCAAGCGTATTTTGCAACGATTTCTCGGAAAAAGACTCTATTGCATATCTAAATCAATATGAATAGATCGATAATAGTACAGATCTCTCAACTTTGCTGCTTAACTTCCAAGAAAAGTATAATTTACCAGTGAAGGGTTTGCTTAATAATGCAACAATCGAATTTATGCGTCGCCCACGTTGTCAACACAGTAATAACGAATTTATAGTGAATTCTCCATGGAAAAAACATAACCTGCGCTGGTATTTTCCACAAAAAACGGTTGAGGCACAAAAAGATGCAGAAATGGCTTTTCAGATGTGGCAAAATGTTTCAAACTTAACATTTACAATGATTACAAATCCTAGTCTGGATCCTCCCGATATTACCATATCTATGGTTAAGAGAACTCATTATTTTAAAACAAATTGTATGGGAGATGTTGAATGTCCTTTTAAATTAGTTAGAACTAGTGGTGTTTTAGGGCATTGATACTTTCCCCGTTTCAACGACACATGTACAGAAATACATTTAAATATAGATAAGCCTTGGTATTTTGGAAATGATCCTAATATACCCGACGATCGTATTAGTTTCCTTATGGTACTGGTTCATAAAATTGGACATGCTCTCGGAATCAGTCACAGTGGTACTCAAAACGCTATCATGTATAGCGCCTATCAACATAAGATTCAGGATCTACATGATGATGATATAAATGCAGTACAATATTTATATGGACCTAAAAATAAATCTGGTCCAATACCAAAGTTTACAACAACAACTAGCTCAACAACTCGTAAACAACCGATCCACCCAAAGTATACACCAACAACTAGCTCGACAACGTCAAGACCAACGCCGCCAAAAAATTTGTGTGATATTGTTCCAGATTTTATGTTCCTAGCCACTTCTCCAGAATTTTCAAATTATCGATTATATATTGCTCATGATAAGTTTATATGGAAACTAGACTTGAACGAGATGATTATTCCATCTCAACCTGAACTTCTTGCTAATTATTAATGAATTTTAAAATTAAAAAAGTTACAAATGAGATACTTGTAAAATTAAAAATTGATCCTTTATGGCATTCTTGCGGTTAAAACTGTAAAAATTTTTTATTAATAAAAATTTCGAAAGGAGAAAATAGTTTTTTAAATTCAGAATATTAGTTGTCAAAAACACTTTTAAAATAATAATAATTTTCAATCTTACATTAAAACAGCTGATTACCTATAGTCAGCATCCCTATCAACACTGCTGCATCTGCAAAAATAGTTTTTCAGTTTGTGTTCCATACATAATTATAAACGTTTGTACTTACAATCAGCAGAATAGTGACATACACTGCTCGTTCTAAAAATGAAAAATCATGTGTGTGACTAATAGATTTTTTATCTTACCAAATTACTACAAAACTACAAAATACTTACCAAATATTCCTATAGCTGTAAAGTAAATACACTGTATATTAAAAAATAAAAAATAAAAAAATGGTTTTTACCATGGGTGTCCATATCTATAAAAATTTAAAATTGGGGAGCGTCTAAATGAAATTTTAGTTTTTAACTTGCATAAAAATATGAATAACTATAAAGCCTGCTAAAACTATATAACAATTAGTACATATATCTTTTTAATATGCTTAGGACTTACTTAATAACGACTCCACATCTACAAAGAACTGAATTAATATCTTCTCTTTTTTTCCCGTTTTATTTATACTTACATGCCATTATTGCCGTCACTATAAACAAAAATTATTACTAAAAAATAATAATCAGTAATTGTATTACTTACCTACGGGTCTTGTCTCAACCCTTTTCACTGAAAAAAGCAATGATTTTCTTAATAAATGATTTATATTATTAGAGTCAACTCACTTAGGTGTTCATCTAAAAATGAATATAATATGCTTAGGACTTACTTAATAACGACTCCACATCTACAAAGAACTGAATAAATATCTTCTCTTTTTTTCCCGTTTTATTTATACTTACATGCCATTATTGCCGCCACTATAAACAAAAATTATTACTAAAAAATAATAATCGGTAATTGTATTACTTACCTACGGGTCTTGTCTCAACCCTTTTCACTGAAAAAAGCAATGATTTTCTTAATAAATGATTTACATTATTAGAGTCAACTCACTTAGGTGTTCATCTAAAAATGAATATATATATATATATATTGTTATGATGTGTTTTGAATGATGAGCTATGAGTAATTTTAATAATATAGGGTATAGGGTTTTTATCGCGGTTCTCAAAGAATTAGCTTGTAAGTACTTTTTTAAATTATCTTTATTATAACTATTATGAAACACACATATATATCTAACCTAGCCAATGTAAATTTAAAATAAACTATCTTTAAATTGATATTCTTATAAAACTAATTAAATTCTATAGACAATCTAAAATTTAAACAAAACTATCTTCAAAATTGAAATTGTTATGACACTAACTAAATTATATTAACAAAAATTTGTACCTTTCTTTCACTGAATGCCTAAATGAACTATTTTCCACTAAGTATATAGATTCTAATCACCACTGAATGTCTTCGTACTTCAGTTATCCTTGTTTTTTGCGAAATTACTTTTTTCAATTATCAGCTTCTACCAATTTAAGATATATTTTTCTTCACCAGCATCTATACACCACCAACCAAACCAGCAAACAGCATTTATATTTATTCTTCTTTTCAATATACCAATATCCAATTATTATAAGTTGATTTATACTAATCTCCAACCATAATATAATTTAATTTCTTCCAATATACCTTTTTTTATCTTCAATAATTATTTGTGTATAATTATAAATGTGCATTAAATTATATGCATAATTTTTAATCTTCATTTAACTCACTATATTAAACATTTTGACTATTTGTACTTGATTCACTGACTCCAACTAACTTTCATAATAAACTGCTTGACTTCTGACTAAAAACTTCCAAAACTGCCATCTTGAATCCAAATCACGGGTATTTATATCTTTTGGACATTCTAGAACCATCTCGTAAGATATCATGTTCTATTCAGTTCTATTTAATACATGTCTGAATTTTCTGGAACAAACCATTTCGCAAACATGGCCATCTCCGGAGATCCAGAGAATTCCATTCTTTTCTATTAATAATTTTGTTGACATTTAGGCTTTTCAGATCAGAATATATAATTAAATTAGTAACTTAACATTCTAATTTAATAAAATACACATTTCAAACAATATATTATTATAACCCACTTATATTCGTAAATATTCTTAAACGTCACTTCAGAGTATAAATATCTGTCAATCTCCGAGAGTATTTTTGGTTGCCTAAGCACATGGCTCACTTATATATATTTACAATATTAAAATACAACTTTTTATAATTATTATATGTTAATTTCTTAAAATGCCCTCACATAAATATATTTTTATAAAATTCTCTAGTATATAACTTATTTAAAATAATCAAATACTTTTTTATATCTAATATTATGTAGTATATAACTTATAAATTATTTTCTATAAACCCCAATCGTTACAATACCCCAAAAATAATATTTAAAATAAATAATTTACATATTATTTTTTTAAATATTAATTTTCTCATACCTTATTAAATTTAATAAATCAAAATTTTTTTTTTTTTTTTATTTATTTAAAATGTGTTAAATACATCCCTGTTCGCTGTCTATGTCAAAACAGAGAATAACGGAGAACAGTTCGTCTATTCTATGGTCAAACTGTCATGTCAAATGGAAAATGGATTTTATCAGAGAATAAAATATAACCTTAATTAAAAATATAATGGATATTGTGTTCTGTTTATTTATAGACAAAATCTAGGAATTATTTCCATTCAAAATAACTTCATCAATATAAATTGGTAAGTTTTTCCACTTTATTATATTAGAAAGACATTTACACAATCAATTCTGTATCTAACCCCAAATTATGATTTTTAGGGTACCAAACAATTTCCATATGTACAAAATTCAACAAGTATTATGTCAAATTGATTCAAAATAATGAAATCTACCATCTACCATTTAACAAATCAAGTCTATTGAATAAAATGGATATATCAGTAAGTTATTAGTGTTATTATATTTGTGTTAAAGGTATAGAAATCATTATTCAATCTCTTCATGATATTGAAAAATGTCGTTGATATGAAATATGCCTCTTAGTCTGTTCTCTGCATCTATTAACACATAACTATTTAGTCCATTCTGATTTTCAATTGTATATGGACCTTCAAACATTGGTTGTAATTTCTTACAACGGTTTTCTTTAACATTACTTTTTCTAAGTGAACGAATTAACACTAGGTCTCCTTTTTTAAATGTGATTGGTTTTTTTATATTTCGATTTTGTCTTCTGATATATTTTTCAGCTTTCCTCCTAATTCGGTTATTCACTTTCTGCATTACTTGTTCTAACATATCCTGATTATATTCACTAATCCACTTTCTGTTTCCTATATGGCCAAACATTAAATATTCTGGTACTTCCTCTGTATTCAAATTATGTGTATTATTTAAAAATACTCTACTTGTGGTATATGTTGCTGCCAAGTTTCGTGTTGATTTTGGCACAGTATCCTTAAATATTTTATAGCTTCTTTAATATATCTTTCTGCAGGATTTGCCTGAGGATGTCTGATACTTGTAAAATGAATGTTGATTCCCTTTTTCTCACAAAATGTCCGAAATTTTTGGTTGTTAAAATATGTAGCATTATCTATTATGCAATTTCTAAATGGTCCTATTTCTTCGAAAAATTGATTAATATATAATTTTAATGTTTTAACATTTGTTCTGGAGCAGGGATATAGTTTAATAAATTTTGTATATAAATCAACTATCACTAGTATATGCTTTTTTCCTGTTGGACTGAGAACTAAATTTGAAATAAAATCCATGGAAACTGTATTTAGTTTTTCATATACAACATTAGATTTATATGTGTTCTGGTTTTTGAAATTCTTTTCTTTGTTTAGTTGACATATTGGGCATTGGGTAGTAATTTCTTTTGCTATACTTATGTCATTCTTTGCAAAATAATTGTCCCTAAATAGCATCCATAGCTTTCTTGAACCAATATGCATATAATTGTTATGTAAATTTTTCAATATTTTCTTTGCTAAAGTTCTAGTTATTACATATACTTCTATGCCATTTATTATTTTATAATATACTCCATCTTTCCTAAGGACTTTTTGTTTTTCACTCAAATTGATCTGATCTCTTATAATTTCTTCTTTAGAATATAATCCAGTACTTTCTACTAATTGATTTAATCCAATTTTTATTGTTCGCTGCCCTTTTTGTGATGTATTTTCTAACCTTGATAAAGCATCTGCCACTATATTGGATTTTCCAGAAATGTATTTGATTTCAAAGCAGTATTCACTAAGTATTAGACTCCACCGATGTATTCTACTGTTTCCATATTTGTTATTTAATATAGACGTTAAAGCTTGGTGATCTGTTTCTATTGTAAATTCATTACCCAACAAATAAAATCTTAATTTTGTGACACAGTGTATTATACTTGCTAGTTCTAATTCTGAAACTGAGTAACCCTTTTCATGTGGCTTTGTAATTCTTGAAATGAATTGTATTGGGTATTCGACCCCATCATGTATTTGCAATAATACCCCTGATAATCTCTCTATTGATGCATCTGTTCTTAATATGAATGGCTGTGTGTAGTCAGGATAGTATATTTTCAAATTTGACAGAAAAATGTTTTTAATTTCTTGGAATGCTAGTTCTCTTCTCTGATCCCATCTCCATTTTACACCTTTTCTCAGTAGTTCAAGTAATGGAATTTCTTTTATACTTAGATCTGGTATCATCCTTTTATAATAATTAATTATTCCAATGAATCCTCTTAAAGTTCTTAAATTGTGTGGTGTTTTATATTCCTGAATGACTTGTGTCCGTTCTGGATCCATTTCGATTCCCTTAGTGTTAAGTTTATAACCTAGATATATGACTTCTTTTTGAAAAAATGTACATTTTTCTTGATTTATTTTTAGTCCAACTTTTGTCTAATCTATTTATTATAGTTTTTAGGTGTTTCTCATGATCTTCAGCCGTTTTAGAAAAAATTAATATATCATCAATGTAGTGAATTACAAAATGTTCATATTGATCCAAAATATCATGAAGACATCTACATAGAGCACTGCAAGATGATTGAAGTCCAAATGGTACTACTTTGAATTGATATACTACTCCATCTATCTGAAATCCTGTATACTGTCTACTTTTTCTTTCTAGAGGTATTAACCAGAAACTATGCTGTAAATCGATTTTAGTGAAAAATGACATTCCTGTAATTCTTCCTAATATTCCATCTATACTCATTGGTGCTTCAAATTGCTTTTCAGTAATCTTGTTAATATTCCTTGCATCCAAACATAACCTGATTTCACCTGATCTTTTTCGTACTACTACTATGGGGTTAATAAAACGTGTGTCTGCCTTCTCAATGATCCCATCTTCTAACATATTATTAATTGTTTTGTTTACTTCTTCTCTGTATTTATATGGTATTGGGTATGATTTTGTTTTAAAATCTTTTTCTTCTTTAACTTTTATACTATGGATATAATTTTGTGCAATTCTATTTTCTTTATTGACAAGTCCCCTGTGTTGCTGCAATATGGAAATGACTATTGATTTATATTCTTCAGGGCAATTTAAAACTTTCATTATATCTTCTTCTTTACAAATAAAATTATTCTTCATTATGTACTCATTATTCCTTGCTTCCAATTTTACGCACTCCGCCTCGTAGGCATCCATCTGCTTAAAATTTCCATTCCTTAAATATTCACTACAATAATTATTCTTTACATTCTTCTGGGACATTTCCCTATCATCAAAATACATTTCTTCTTCATAAACATCATTATTTTCTTTTAATAATATCCTATCAACTCTTATTCCTTCTTCTACCTCATCTTTCTGCATAAATTTAATTATTTGCCCTTCCAAAGTTACCATTTTTTCTTCAAAATCTATCTTTACTTTCTTCTTTTCCAATTCATCATTTCCCATTAATATATCAACACATAAATCCTTGACAATAAATCCTTGCATATTAATTCCTTTATTAAGAATATTAATTTTAAAATTGGCTAGTTTATCAATTTCACCCAACTTCTTATTATTTGCACCAATAATTTTAATTTTTGGAATCTTTATTATATCTGATAGTTTTAATGTATTAAAAATAAAATTCTCCGAGACTAAAGTACTTTCTGAACCAGTATCTATCATAATCTTAATCATTTTATTTTTGGCCAAAGCATTTATATAAATTAAATTAATAGAGTCAATAATTTTATCCTCATCTAAAGAAATAAATTCAGAAGGTTTTTCATAATAGCAATGGCCTAACTTGTAATTCAGAAAGTTTACTGCACAAAATTTTGATTATTAGAATTGTCAGATTGTATCTGACCACTTGGATCTGATGTCCTATGTCTTTCCCTACTATGACTTCTACTCACATTTTCTTGCCTTGTACTATTTCGTTCCCTGTCTTCGCAGCTTCTATTCCTTCGAACACAATTTACCTGTCTGTTATAGTTAGGTCGCTCTGTATTTCTTCTATTGTTAAAATCTTGTCTATTATTATTAGTATTGTTATTAAAATGTTGTCTATTATAATTAGTATTATTATTAAAATTTTGTCTATTATAACTAGTATTATTATTAAAGTTCTGTCTATTTGGATTACTGTTATTATTATTAAAATTTTGTAAATTATTACCATACCTAGTATTATTGTTATATGATTGTCTGTATTGTTGATTATCATTTTTATTATATTGAAAGTTATTATTGTTTTTTCTGTTGTTATTATTATTACTTGTCATATTACCTCTTTGTATTCTTTGAATAAAATTAATAAAATTATCTATTGTTTGAATATTTTGTACAGTTACGGTTTGCACAACATCAGCATCAAAATGTCTAGATACATTTAAGACTGTTTCATCCTCTCTAAGTGGTGGTTCTAAATATTTTGCAACTGTTATCAATTTCAATGCATAATCTACCATATTTGATTTTAAATTTTGATTATACTTTCCAAAATATAGAATTTCTCTAAACTTGGCTTGCTCTAATTCACCCCAATAATAATTTAAAAATTTATTTTCAAATGTTTGAAAATTATCTAAATCATTCTCAATACTAGCAAACCAAGTTGCTGCATTGTCATTTAATGTCACTCTAATATAATCTTTAATATCATTAATATTATTCACAAATCTTAATTTATGTTTTAAACTATTTATGTATACTCTAGGATGCAAATTTTTTATATTACCAGAGAATTTAATCCCAGTCTCATTTGTTAAATTTAAGTAAGGTCTCCCTATGTCTCTCATTTGTGAAATATCATCTATTCTCTGTTCCACATTTCTTATTTGATTACAATTTATTTGAATATTTTGTTGTATATCGTCTAATTTTTCTTCTGTGTTTCTCCTGTCTTCGTTAATTTTTACTTCTAAGTTACATTTCTGTAACTCTATTTTCTGTTCTATATCTATCTTATTATCTTGAATAATCCTCTTTACTTCTGTCCTCTCATTGTCTATCCTTTTCTTGTAGTCATTCCGTATACTTTTTATTTCATTTGCTACTTTTTTCTCTGCAGCTTCAAGTTTTTTATCCATTTGTTTTACAATTTTATTATTATTATCTTCTATTTTCTTTTCTAATTTTCTATAATTCTTTTCCAATTTCTGTTCCATTTTTTTCATGTCTTCTTTGACTTCTTTTGAATTCTCTTCCAATTTTTTTATGTCTTCTTTGATTTCTTTTGAATTCTCTTCCATTTTTTTCGTATTCTCTTCCATTTTCTGTTCCATTTTTTTCATGTCTTCTTTGATTTCTTTTGAATTCTCTTCCATTGTCTTGTTCATCTGCATCATTAATGACATCAAAGCTGCCATATTGACATTTTCCTCTCTTTCTGGATTCATTTCTGCTATATCTTGTGGAACTTGAACTAAACTCTCCTCTTGTATAGGTTGTGTTTCTACTTCCACATCTTCTTCATTCTTTTTGCTTCTTGTACCTTTCTTTCCTTGAGACATTTTGAGACTTTACTTGTTCAAATATAATTAAAAATAAAATCTATAATTTTTTCTTTCTACTGATAATTAATTTAATTATATGAGAGCACTTATCTTCCCAAACTAATTCTTTTAAATAGAGAGCCCCACGTTGGGCGCCAAATTGTTATGATGTGTTTTGAATGATGAGCTATGAGTAATTTTAATAATATAGGGTATAGGGTTTTTATCGCGGTTCTCAAAGAATTAGCTTGTAAGTACTTTTTTAAATTATCTTTATTATAACTATTATGAAACACACATATATATCTAACCTAGCCAATGTAAATTTAAAATAAACTATCTTTAAATTGATATTCTTATAAAACTAATTAAATTCTATAGACAATCTAAAATTTAAACAAAACTATCTTCAAAATTGAAATTGTTATGACACTAACTAAATTATATTAACAAAAATTTGTACCTTTCTTTCACTGAATGCCTAAATGAACTATTTTCCACTAAGTATATAGATTCTAATCACCACTGAATGTCTTCGTACTTCAGTTATCCTTGTTTTTTGCGAAATTACTTTTTTCAATTATCAGCTTCTACCAATTTAAGATATATTTTTCTTCACCAGCATCTATACACCACCAACCAAACCAGCAAACAGCATTTATATTTATTCTTCTTTTCAATATACCAATATCCAATTATTATAAGTTGATTTATACTAATCTCCAACCATAATATAATTTAATTTCTTCCAATATACCTTTTTTTATCTTCAATAATTATTTGTGTATAATTATAAATGTGCATTAAATTATATGCATAATTTTTAATCTTCATTTAACTCACTATATTAAACATTTTGACTATTTGTACTTGATTCACTGACTCCAACTAACTTTCATAATAAACTGCTTGACTTCTGACTAAAAACTTCCAAAACTGCCATCTTGAATCCAAATCACGGGTATTTATATCTTTTGGACATTCTAGAACCATCTCGTAAGATATCATGTTCTATTCAGTTCTATTTAATACATGTCTGAATTTTCTGGAACAAACCATTTCGCAAACATGGCCATCTCCGGAGATCCAGAGAATTCCATTCTTTTCTATTAATAATTTTGTTGACATTTAGGCTTTTCAGATCAGAATATATAATTAAATTAGTAACTTAACATTCTAATTTAATAAAATACACATTTCAAACAATATATTATTATAACCCACTTATATTCGTAAATATTCTTAAACGTCACTTCAGAGTATAAATATCTGTCAATCTCCGAGAGTATTTTTGGTTGCCTAAGCACATGGCTCACTTATATATATTTACAATATTAAAATACAACTTTTTATAATTATTATATGTTAATTTCTTAAAATGCCCTCACATAAATATATTTTTATAAAATTCTCTAGTATATAACTTATTTAAAATAATCAAATACTTTTTTATATCTAATATTATGTAGTATATAACTTATAAATTATTTTCTATAAACCCCAATCGTTACAATATATATATATATATATATATATATATATATATATATATATATATATATATATATATATATATATTTATATATATATATATATATATATATATATATATTTATATATATATATATATATATATATATATATATATATATATTTATATATATATATATATATATATATATATATATATATATATATATATATATATATATATCTACGGCATAAAGTGGACTCCGCCCATGTTAAAATTCAGGTTTAATTGAGCTCCGTGGTCAAGTGGATACCGATATACGGAGCTCACTTGACCATTCCATAATATTGGTTCTGTCGATTCATCAACATGTAGAGTTTAATAATTTATAAAAATTTTTTGGAGCCCGTAAATACCCCTGTATCATAAATGTATATCGTTTAGTTCACGAGTATATATTATAGGGGTCGTTCAGATCTTTTTCATTGTATATTTGAACCATACGTTTATCGGTTTAAGTAAGCTCTGAGAGTTTGGCAACTGTGCGATTATACCGTATATTTTCAACATATACCCTGAACGGTTTATATGGGCTCCTTATTTTTATCTACTATTTGTAGACAGTGTAATGTCATATGCATTACACTGTGTAACAGAGGATATCTTATTACCTGGTATAACTACGTACTAAAAGGTAACTGGTTCTTCAAAAAACAGGTATATAGATACAAAAGGATTTCGGCTTATTATTTAATGGAATGTTCGCTTGCATAGAAAATTTTATTTTTTCTGCATATTTAGAAATATTGTTTTTTTATTTAATATAATTTATTAGTTCAATGCCGAATTCGATGTTTTTTTTTATTACAGAAATTTCGTAATGTATTTTGTTTACGTGAGTATGTCTTTGTACGTTTTATGTAAGCACCCGATTAATAAAAACTACTTTTATTTCATCTACTCTTCTGCGATATCTTGTATAAAGCTTTTTTATTATTTTAGTTCTGGTCTTATTTGTATACTCGATATCTCGTATACTATATCTCGATAGAAGGTTATCTCAAAATAAATATGGTTAAGTGCTGCAATAGATATTTTTGTGTTAAAATGGGTAGTAGTGTTGTGCACAAAACGAAAGAATGGTTAATTTGTCTATCAAGGTATATTCGGCAGCAGAAGCATATAGTGCAAGCGTCTATGTTTTAAAGGCGGAAGGACGTACGCCTCATTTTTAGCTGACAAGCTTGCGAAGAATATTATTTCTGGTCCTCAATTTACCTTTTAGTTTTAAACAATGATCTGTGACTGATCCCGTGGGATACAAACTATTTTCAAGAAATTTATAGGAAGTCTAAAATTCAACAATTTCATGACATTATTGGATGTTCAGTTTGTGAAAGCGTCTATGTTAGGGAAATTGAGGAGCGCACATGAGTTTTTCAGGGGTTTTGGCTGAAAATTGATTCATAGTTTATTTTTATTGTGCAATAATAGGTGTATCGTCTTTATAATATTAGTCCTATTATCTACTGGTATAAGTTGATCGTTTGGGTAAATGTTATACAGTGTAGGTGCTTTTATGCTACCCCAAGCGAGACCGTTCTTCATCTGCTATTCTTAACATTGAGTGATACAAAAAATATTCTCTTGTGTAGGCATACGCAAATAATATAAGTGAGTTTGTTATCTAAGGGAATATCATATAGTTTTTCGAGAAATATTTGGTAATTTAAGGTGTCATAAGCGGCATTTAGATTGAAAAATACCACCCCTGATACCCGATATTTTTCGTACCCGTCTTTGATGTGTTGGGTAAGATTTAGCATTTGTAATGTACATGATCTTCCCTATCTATAGCCACTTTTGTCTTTTAATTTGAGATTTTCTTAAAATATCGGTGAAATCATATTAACGATCTTGTGCAAAAGTATTTTAAATAGCTGATAAAATAAAGATATTGGCCGATAGTTTTTGTGTTCGTTGGAGTTTTTGCCAGGTTTAAGCGAAGTAACAACTTTGGCTTGTCTCTAGATTTTGGGTGTTTCCATAATTTGAATACAGTTGTTCATCATCCGGATAAGCCATTGTGGTGTTTTTGGTCTAGATTTCGTAATAAGCTTTGTGCTCAGATCCTCAATGTCGGTAGTTGTATTATATTTCATTAAATATGTAAATGGTGGATCCAAGCTCAACATCGTTGAAAGGTTCTCTGAAAGCTGACTGGTGTTGTCCTTTCTTACTTTGAGTTATTCTTTGCTTTTTTTGCGACAGAGATAGCATGTCTATAATTATAATGTGGTTTTCAGCGATAAGCTTTATACCAAATACCCTACGTTAGGCCCTATATGTGTTTCCTGCACTATAAATAAGTCAGATTCGTGTTTAGCGCATATGTCTGATAAGTTTAAGTAAAGCAAAGTTTTTTGATCTCTAGATATACCCTTAACAGTTATAAACATATGTTATTAGAATAGTTGGTCCTAAAAAGGACCAATTTAACAAAATCATATTAAAGGGGTGACTGAAGAATTAGCCGATTAATTATTTAATCATTACCCTGGGTATGCCCGATTGTGGTGATCTTCTTAGTACTTAAATTTTCGTAAAGGCTCGTTCTTTGAACCCCATAAGTAATGCCTAATATTTTACTTTTTATTGAAAATTTAAATTTTACATGCCGTGTATTACTTTTTGACGATATTTCGAATCAGATTTGTATAGTAATAATTTAAGGTATTAAAGAGCCTGTTTGTGGTAAATAAATAGGTTTGTGATATCGTTCGTAACTCATATATAGATAATAAAAAAATAAACAGTTAAAATAGGTGTAAAAAATTTCAACTTCATACATCGGCGCCATTGTTCAGGTGATGAATTTATCACAGATATCAAAGGTTACATTTTAATTCAAGGTTCTATTTGCGTATTTTCAATATTATAAGAGTAGGAAAAGACATGTTTATGCTTTTATTTTTTTTTTAAATCTATTCTATTTTCTTTCTAGAGTTCCGTCTTTTTTGAACGACCTGTGGTCTTTTTTCAATTGGACACTTGTCTAAGGCTATGACAAATACTCTGTCCTCTGCTATTCTACATTAATATGACTGATTCATTTTCTCTTTCTTGCAGCTATTTTATTGTTTATCCTGTCAATCCTGTGTATCTTTTTCTTCTTCTTCTTCTTCTTTTTATATAGACATGACTCTGTCTGTTTTTCAATGTGTCTCCAGTAAGTTGCCGTTCCATGGTTTTCGTGGTCTTCTTACTGATCGTCTTCCTATTGGGTAACTGTCTCTTGCCATGTCTACTACTCCATTTGTTGTCATTCGGCTTATATGATGTTTCCATTCTACTCTTCTATTTCTTAACCAGTTCTTGATGTTCTTCACCTTGTATCTACATCTTATATCTGTACTTCTAGCTCTGTCCCATAGTGTCTTACCATCAATTTTTCTAAGTGTTTTTATCTCTGTTGTTTCTAACATCCTTTTTGTTCTCTCTGTGTCAGGTATTGTTTCTGCTGTGTATGTCATTATTGGTCTGATAACTGTTTTGTAAATTCTGCCTTTGGTTTCTTTTCCGATATTTTTATTTCTTCATATTGTTTCATTTAGGCAGCCTGCGGCTCTGTTTGCTCTATTCAGTGGATCTTCCACTTAAGTTTCGAGTTTTCCGTAGCTAGATAATATGATACCTAGATATTAAAACTCCATCACTTGTTCTATTATCTGACCTTAAAACTCCAATTAACATATTAGTAAACTTGCTGTTGTAACCATGCATTTTGTCTCTTTTGAGGAAATTAACATGTTAAATTTTCTGCCGGTTATATGAAATTGGTGTAGCATACGTTGTAAATCATCTTCACTTTGAAAGAATAGTATTGCGTCGTCTGCATAGCAGATTATTTTAATTTGTTTTTCTCCCATTTGGTATCCTCTTTTATTTCTTACTTTTTTAATATTTCATCCATAATCCGGTTGAACAATAGAGAACTCATTAAATCTCCCTGTCTTATCCCATTACCAGCTTCAATAGGGTCGGTTAGTTCTTCTTCTACTTTTATTTTTATTGTGTTGTTTTGGTATATATATTCGATTGTTTTGATTATTCAATGAAATTGACATTAATTTGATAGTTTTCATTTTATTAGTACTGATGGTATATAACTAGCATCTGTTGGTACTATATATCAATTTGAACATGTGGAAGTAAGAGAACTCTCTTGTTAGTAATTTCGGTGTAAATTATGATGAAACCAGAAATAACCCATAATATTATCCCACACCTCAAAGGTCTGCCTCGCGGTATCTGGGAGACGCAATAATTCGCTTTTGATAGATAAAAACAAAAACCCACTAAGACGAACACAACATAAATCAAAAAAATCCGTCAACCTGTCAATAGGGACATACAATATTAGATCAATGTCTACGGATGAAAAAGTAAATGAATTGGAAGAAGAATTAACAAACATAAAATGAGATATCATAGGCCTATCAGAAACTCGACGAAAAGAAGAAACCCGAATACAGCCTATGTCATACTTAAAATAAGAAGAACATCAATTAAAATTATCCAGGTATATGCCCCCATGACAGCTTATGATGACGAAGATATCGAACTATTTTATGAAGATATATCAAAGGCTATGGAAGAACATAAAAATCGTCTTATACTAGTAATTCGAGATTTCAATGCCAAACTGGGTAGAAAACTAAACAAGGAAGAAACTAAAATAGGAGATTTCGGGTATGGTCAGAGAAATGATAGAGGTGCTACTTTGATGAACTATCTAGAAGAAAAGCATCTATACGCAATGAACTCCTTTTAAAAAAAGAAGCCCCAACGAAAGTGGACATGGATCAGCCCTAATGGATCCACAAAAAATGAGATCGACTACATACTGTCCACGGAACGATATATCATTAAAGATGTAACAGTTCTTAACAGATTCACAACAGGTAGCGATCACTGGTTGGTCAGAGCAAAACTTAGTATTGACGGTAACTATGAAATGAAAAGAAAAATAATTAAAAACTGGGATCTAGTAGATAGAAACAAACTAGGGCAATATAAAGAGATATACAAAGACCTATTAAAAGAACAACTTACTTAAAAATTAGACAGTGATGACAAAGATATAGATGAAATAGACAACATACTTACAGCAACGATGATTACTTCAGGAAAAGAAATAGCAAAAAAGGATCTAAAAAAGAACAACTATATATCAACAGAAACAAAGAAGCTTATGGATAAAAGAAGGACGCTATAGAATATGTAGAAATCAATAAAACAATAAGCAGAATGATAAGAGAAAATAAGAGAAAAGAACAAGAAATAAAAATAGAAAAGGTAATACAAAACAACAAAAATATGAAATGCTTAAGACCGAAATTAGGTAAGTGTGAAATAAACAAAATAAAAGATGAAAACGGACTAGAAACAAACATTAAAGATGACATTATAAATATTATCCACCATTTCTACTCAGAACTATACAAAACAAAAAAGGAACCACCAGAAACAATTAAAAACCAACTTAAGGCTAAAGTAAAAAATGTCAACTCAGAGCTATAGCCAGAAATAAGCAAATCAGAAATAAAGAAGGCATTGAAAGAAATGAAAAACAACAAATCGCCTGGAAAAGATGGGATAACTGCAGATACGCTGAAATATGGTGGAAAAGTGGTAATTAACACTCTACATTCCCTTTTTAACAAGATATTAAAAGAAAAAAGAATCCCAAACAACTGGAAGGAATCCGTAACCATTATCCTACACAAGAAAGGGGATAAAGCAGACATAAAAAACTACCGTCTCATAACACTCCTCAATGTAATGTATAAACTCCCAACAAAAATGTTAACCAATAGATTGACGACAAAATTCGATGGATACCCAACAAGCTGGTTTTAGAAAGGGATTCAGCAAAAGTGACCATTTACTAAGTATGAAAATACTTATAGAACGAGCAAATGAATACCATATTCCTCTATATATAGCGTTCATAGATTTCGAAAAGGCTTTCGACAGTGTCGAACATTGGGCAGTGAAAAGTTCTTTGATTAACAGCAGAATTGACCACAGATAAGGAAGCCAAAACAACAATTAAAGGATATGAATAAACAAAATCAATACAAATAAATAGAGGCGTGAGACACAATATCACCGAAACTTTTCAATCAGGCTCTGGAAGATATTTTTAAAAGATTAGAATGGGAAGAAAAAGGTATAAAAATTTGTGGACAACGCTTGAACCATCTAATATACGCTGATGACATCGCATTGATAACAGATAAATGAGAAGAATTATTTGAAATGATGAAAGAACTGGACGTAGAAGCTGGAAAGATAGGCCTTTTTATGAATTACAGCAAGACCAAAATTATAACAAATATAGATGAAAACATCACAATGAGGATCGGACAAGATGAAGTAGAACAAGTTCAGGATTATATATATCTGGGTCAAACTATAAAACGTAACAAAGAAAACCAAACAGCAGAGATAAAAAGACGAGTTAGACTGGCATGGGCGGCATTTGGCAAACTAAGCTACATTCTTAAAAACAAAAGATATCCACAGCATCTTAAGACTAAAGTATACAATCAATGCGTACTCCCTGTTCTAACTTATGGTTCTCAAACGTGGACATTTACAAAAGCAAACATGGACATAACCATAAAAACCCGAAGAGCAATGGAAAGACAAATGTTGCACATAAGACTAATGGATAAAAAGAGAAACGAGTGGATAAGAGAGAAAACAAAAGTGAGGGATGTTAGACAAGAAGTTGCAAAATTGAAATGGAGATTTGCCGGGCACAATATAAGACAAAAAGAAGACCGATGGAACAAAATTCTTATAAGTTGGAGACCGTGGGAATATAAACGAAGCAGAGGAAGGCCCCAAATGAGATGGGCAGATGATATCAAGAAGCACGTGGGCTCTAGGTGGATGACTATACCGACAGACAGAGAAGAATGGAAAAGGATTGGGAAGGCCTATGTCCAAAGATGGACCGAAAAGGGCTAATTAGATAGGGACAGATTCTCCCCGTGTGATCTTAGTATTTCCGTTGATTGAATAGTATAGGGTATCCAATATTTTAATTAACGGTATGTCAGAGTTTTATTAATTTTTATATATATTTGCAAAATGAAGAAGAAAGTTCAGTACAGGCAGTTAAACAGCTGATCTGTCAATTTAGAAGTAAGAGCAAGTACCAACTTGCTGAAAAGCATACCATACACAAAAGGGATAATAAAATGTACTGCACAAACTATAGCGATATAAGCTATATATAAGCTATATATCTATTAATTATTAGGATATACAATATTTTTTCTAATACACCTGGAACGATTGAGTGAATAATCAATTATTGACTATTAGGCAGTTAATTAGAAATGTTGGGAATACAAAAAAAAACATTAAATTAGTTATTTATAGATTTTAAACAAACACTGATATAATCATAAGAATAAAACTATGAAATACCATGGCAGAACTTACTGTCGACTTATTTTCAAATGTATTGCAAAGAGCTTTAAAAAATGTGAACGAATTATTAACAGCTGTTTTGAAAACTAAATATTATGAGACGAATTGGGGATATTATATTACACAAACTAAACCGCTTGCCTACAAAAATATTAGGAAAATATGATACGACGCGAAAGACTAATGACTTTACAGCTAATTGCCACATAAGTATCAATGTAACTATAGCTCGCAAAATGGGTTCAATTACATTGCAATTTTTAAATTTTTCGTGATAAAATGAAGTGATTGATTGTTGTTTTGAAAAGGTAAGTTGTTTTTTATTTTTGTATTCCTATCATCTGATATTGTAATATCAACAACATTTTTCATAATATATTCTGAAATGCGCTTTCTCTTACTGATAACGAACAAAAGTTTTATAAACTTCTCATTAATATAATTATGAAGGAATTTAGATTTTTATCTTGTTCTTACTATAGTTCTAAAGCACAAATGTAGTCATAGTCTACCGTATATTTTTCATAGTGGTCATAGTTTTTAATTGTAGTATAGCTTATGTGTTTATAATAACTAGCGCATAGAAAATAATAAAAATTTTTACCCTGTGCTTTATGTTTATTATCCTTTATTGTATTGGAACATCTAGAAGTATAGCAATACATTTTAATTGTTGAACAAAAGAGAAAATAAAAACACTTTTTGTGGTGTGTCACTTAACCATACACAAAATTGTACACAAATAGTCAAATGGTAGTAAAAGTTTCCGATATAGGCCGCCAAACGGCAGAGGCACCGCCGCGCTCTATGTCTATACTATGAGATGTTTTTCATACAGTTTTCGGATCAGATTTTTTCAAAACATCAAATTACATCTTCTTTTTGCCTTTCTTCATTTAGGCTAACCGCTACTGTTTTTTTCTTCAGCGTTTCTTCTTAATCTACATTAATGTTTATATTTACAATTCTTTCTGGAACGAGCTATAATTTTTCTCAAATAACCATTTTGTGTGGTTTAGTCGCCTTAAGGTTTAGCATGCTTTATCAGATGCTCTTTAAAGTCCCTTTTAATATTAATATCGTTTGAGAAATTTTTCCCAGATACTTATATTTCGTTTTGATTTTCAATCTTCTTTTAATGTTAGTTTAAATGGTCCAGTAGTGTGTTCGTACAGTTCAGTTATAAGCAAAATTAGGTGTTGTTGTACACCTAATTCTTTTAGTATCAGTCATAAGTGTATCCATTTGACTCTGTCGAACGCTTTACGATAATCTATAAAACAAATCCATAGTGGGATATTGAATTCCCTAGACTTTTATACTTTTTTTGGACTATTAGAATAATAGCTTTAAAATTAAATGTTTAGTGAAAATCTCTACGCGACTTTAATGCATTAAATATTTTAATTAAAAATCGACATATCTATTGAAATTAGGCAGTAAAAAAGTATATTATTAAAGATAGATTTATAAATTATTGTAGTTTAAATTCAACTACGCTATAAAACAAACATTGCATGTCTTAAACTGCAGGAATCCAAAAATTACAAAGATCTTCCTATTGTTTGAGTTTTCTTTAATTATATTAATAGGAAAACAAGCATTATAGTCCTACCAAAGGGGCTTCTACTTTCATAAACTGTTACACGATTACTCTATCCGATGTACGTACATTTATGAACTAAATGTTTTAGTGACAATGCCTTTTAATAAAAAATACTAATTAATAAAAATGGAAACTTAACTTTTCCACGTTTATAATAGACACTTTCTTATGTTTAAAAATATATAAAACAAGTAATATAAATTACCGCCTTGTTTATTAAAACTAAAAAGTAAAATAAAGGTATATGTCGGTTAACAATTTATATTTAACTACATAAATTAGCCAAATAGTCCTCAAATTCCTCCATGATTAAATTAATGGATATTTAAATAAATTTCCAGTTCCAGAATGTACCTGCTGTAAAATTTGAAAATCTACTACTAATACAATTATTGGCAACATCGCAGGAGTTTAGAAGTATATGCAATATCGTAAATACGGATCCCACAAATGGTTTATCCTTTTGTGGAGTCCACTTAATCCTACGTGTTGGTCGGAGTCTACATAAAGCGCTACTCAGATAATAAAATACACGGTGTATATTCTACTGGAGTTAGTATAATACCGTTTTAGAACGGAGCTTACATTAACCGCTAGATGTATATATATATATATATATATATATATATATATATATATATATATATATATATATATATATATATATATATATATATATTGATACGATTAGGGTTTATAGAAAATAATTTATAAGTTATATACTACATAATATTAGATATTTGGTTGTTTTAAATAAGTTATATACTAGAGAATTTAATAAAAATTATTTATGTGAGGGTATTTTTAAGAAATTATCATATAATAATTGTAAAAAGTTGTATTTTAATGTTGTAAATATATTTAAGTGAGCCATGTGCATAGGCAACCAAAAATACTCTCGAAGTGACAGATAGAATTTAAGAATATTTACGAATATAAAGTGGGGTTATAATAATATATTGTTTGAAATGTGTATTTTATTAAATTAGAGTGTTAGTTACTAATTTGAATGTTTATTCTGATCTGAAAAGCCTAAATGTCAACAAAATTATCAATGGAACATTAACGAATTCTCCAGAGTGCAGAGTGTGACCATTGTTTACGGTCGAACATTCTGGAATAATGATTATGTCGGTGGATGGAACAGATATTTTTTTCGAGAACATCCATATCGAAGAAATAGAACGGGATGGAACATGATCTCTTGCTAGATGATTCTGGAATATCCAAAAAGATATAAATACCCGTGATTTGGATTCAAGATGGCAGTTTTTTAGTCAGAAGTCAGGCCAGTTCATTATGAAAGTTAGTAGACACATTTAGTTAGTAAATTGTTCAGAATTTTCAAGAAGTCAGTCAGAAAAGTTTAGTAAGAAATATGAAAGTTAGTTGGAGTCAGTGAATCAAGTACAAATAGTCCAATTGTTTAATATAGTGAGTTAAATGAAGATTAAAAATTATGCATATAATTTAATGCACATTTATAATTATACACAAATAATTATTGAAGATTAAAAAAAGTATATTGGAAGAAATTAAATTATATTATGGTTGGAGATTAGTATAAATCAACTTATAATAATTGGATATTGGTATATTGAAAAGAAGAATAAATTTAAATGCTGGTGGAGAAAAATATATCTTAAATTGGTAGAAGCTGATAATTGGAAAAAGAAATTTCACAAAAACAAGGATAACCGAAGTACGAAGACATTCAGTGGTGATTAGAATATGTATAGTGGAAAACAGTTCATTTAGGCATTCAGTGAAAGAAAGGTACAAAATTTTGTTAATATAATTTAGTTAGTGTTATAACAATTTCAATTTTGAAGATAGTTTGTTTAAATTTAACATTGTCTATAGAATTTAATTAGTTTTATAAGAACATCAATTTAAAGATAGTTTATTTTAAATTTACATTGGCTAGGTTAAATATATATGTGTGTTTCATAATAGTTATAATAAAGATAATTTAAAAAAAGTACTTACAAGCTAATTCTTTGAGAACCGCGATAAAAAACCTATATATATATATATATATATATATATATATATATATATATATATATATATATATATATATATATATATATATTATTAAAAATACTCATTGCTCATCATTCAAACAAAAAACACATCATAGCAATATATATATATATATATATATATATATATATATATATATATATATATATATATAATATATATATATATATATATATATATATATATATATATATATATATATATATATATATATATATATATATATATATATGGGCCTGCGTAGCGCAAGCGGTAGGATGCTTGACTCGCAAGCTGGTGGTCCGGGGTTCGAATCCCACCGCCGGCAAGAACATCTAGACATTTTAAAAATGTCTATAGGCCCCAGGTCGACTCAGCCTGAATAAAAATGAGTACCTTGGGTAAAACCAGGGGTAATAATAGACGGTTGAAGCGTAGCACTGGCCATGTTACCTTCCTTGTATACCGTAGGCCCTAGATATAGCAGACTACCCTGCTATACTCCCAAAGCCGCGACAGCGGTATAAAACGGAAGACTATTATATTATATAGTAATTTAAGATAAGATTTAGTGTAGATAAGAATAGAAATTTGTTTGGCAAACGACCTTTTTCCGTTTCAAACAAAATTATCAAAAAAAAACCTTTGTTTAGAATTAGAAGACATTTTACCTGTAAGTTAATCTTTTCATTGTTTGTATAGTCGAGTATTAAATGACCATATTCTAATCTTTTGAAATATGTATAAATTGTATTGACAAAATAAATTTTAAAGTAAGCTATTTAGTTTTTCTCTGAAACCGAAATTAGGCTTTTCCAAAATCATGGTAAACACAATTTGAGTTTTTGATTGGACGGTCGTTTTTAAATGGGAATTTGTGAGCCGATCATGAAACCGGAGAATTTAGTCATGTTTTGGTCATCGAAAGGAAACAGTCGTTTGTCTCAAGATAGGGTATGGTTCGTGAGTTTGGATACCGGCGTAACGAAAAGATGTGAATAGTTTGAAGAAGGAGATAACAAGTAGATTAAAAGAGGTCCTTGTATCTACCGTGGGCATTTTATAAAGTATATGTGAAAGTATTTTTACGGCATCAAGTTGACAAAAGGAGTTCCTGGTGTCATAAATAAGTAGCTGAGTTTGGAGAAGTGAATCAGGTGTTTTTTGTGTAGTCTGCAGGAGGTTTGCAGAGACGTTAAGAAAGAGCCGAGGTGCCAAAGAGGAGAGATCACATCGTTGAGGAGACTGGACTTTTCTGGGTATTTTCCAACATACAACTCAAGAAGAAAATAAGCTGTAAGTGTTTGTACAATTGAATTTTATATTTGTGAAGGATCGTTTCGACATCATGGTCATTAGCATTTAAATTTAAGAACTGAGGTTTTGTTAGGCTAATCAAAAGTTTAAAGTTTTGTTGTTTCTTGTTTCAAGTAAAGAAAATTTTAAGTAAAATTTGTTTTTCACGTAATATAAATGTATGTAGCTTTATAATCTTATTATTATAAAAATTTTATTTATTTTCTTGTATGCTGATTGATAAGATAACGACAGAATTTAATAAGTGTTTTATTCGTTCATATAAAATGAAGAAACGTAAATCTTTGTAATATAATATTTTTTTTTATTATTATCCTTTCTTCTCTATCCCGATAAAAGACAACTAGAAAATCTTTGAATACATCGAACACAGGTAATATAAGGAGTTTATTTTACTTTTGATAACAAATAAGTTATAATTTTTTATTGGCTTAATAAACTACGATTAAAGTCAAAATAAACAATCATAACAATATATATATATATATATATATATATATATATATATATATATATATATATATATATATATATATATATATATATATATATATATATATATATTATTGTGATATTTAAAGTCTTGGTGCGCCAAGCAATAATTAGCTAATTAATTTTTTTGATTAATTAAAATTATTTAAATGATATGATTATGACTCTATCACAATTTTTAATTCTTTTATCTCAGGGTTAAATTCGTGCTTCAATATCTATGCTATTACATGTGAAAGGTAAGGTCCAGATAATACCGGAATAATAAAAACACATATGATCTAACACTATATATTGAAATAAAAATAATGAAATAATTCACACTCAAAAGTTTTCAATAAACAAATCTCATATAAGGATTCTCAAAATTTTGTTCTCCGTACGTGAACAATCAAAATTTATAGTACAAACAATATTAATTGAAAACTCAAAATCCCAAACTATTCTAACTCTCCTAATCAAAATATTTATATCCTTTCTAAATTACGAGTAAAAATTGTGTTATCAATAAAAAAACAAAAAAACTGCAGAAAACAAAAATATCTCTCTCTGATGATGAGTGGTCCAAATCCTTGTTCCTTGTAGACTGTATTATCTCCTCTCAACCGCTCCCTATGTAATCAGCAATCTTACAACAGATTGTTGCAAGTATATCGTCCTTAATAATCTCCTTCAAAAGCAAAAATCATTCAAATTATGATAGCCTTTCTCCTCTCGATAAACTGAATCTCTCGTTGGCCCGAGTGAAAAATGACTCTTGGAATATCTTCTCTTTACGATAAACTGAATCTCTCGTTGGCCTGAACAGTGACTCTTGGAATATAAGTAGGAAAATATGACTTACAATATTTTGCTGCTTCAGCTTCTGTCAGATACACTAACTCCACAAAAACTCACTAACATTCAACACTACTGCTTGCTACTTCTTTGGAACCACCAGAGAACAATCACTGTTCCTCTTACAGACTTGGAAAATCAACTCCCTATATCTTTTCTCTCTCCTCAATCTCGCTAAACTTTTTTCTACATACTTATCCCGCCTTTTTCAATCTCCGCCAATCACAACTCGTCACAATTCCCCCATTTTTTCATTTCGATAAGAAACAAATTTTTACCTATACTTATAAATTTCCTAAAACTTATTTACAAATAATATTTTTCTATAATTCTTAAAAACTAACAAAAACCACTTTCTATAATCCCTTCTATTGTCTTTAATCACTGCATTAATGTATTTTGAAAAACCCCGTTCAATTGTCTGTGGCTTTCACTTAAACTTATGCGGGTCACTCAAGTATAACAAAGAAATAAATGCAAAGCTTACACTTTGTTTAGTACAGGAAATCCAAGGATTTAATAACTTTCCTTCTCCGAAATGTTTGTTGGATATTATCCTACTTATCTGAATTATTTTAATGTTTTTGAACTTTGAAATATTTTTAAACAAACCAATATTTTTCTCGATTTTACATATCATAACAAATCCCCGCCATTTGATCTGCCGAAAACTCTTTGTTAAATTTTAAAAATGACAAAAGTTTTCTAGGATCAAATTATTTTACTATGTTATTAAAATCTATTCATGATATTGATAGATGTCGTGAATGTTAAAAATACCCCGTATATTTCCTGTCTCTATGTGCGCTAATTCATAACTTTCTTCTAACTGTTCTAATTCTTTTTTCTGTACAGTCTTAATATCTTTCATTTTAGTTTCTATTTCTTCTCTCTGCATCTCTAGTTTCCTCTCTGTTTCTTCTCTGACTTTTTCTAAACAGACTTTTACCTCATTTTCATATTTGTCAAAACGCTTTTCCATTTTTCTATCATTTTCTTCTAATTTTTGTTCTATTGCTAGCCTTGTTTCCCGTTGGTTTTCTTCCATTGTCTGTTTTGTTTCCCTTTGATTCTCTTGTATTTGTTGTGTCTGTAATTGCATTAGTTGTAATATTTTCTCTATTCCTGATAATTCTTTTTTCTCCTCAACTATTGTAACATTTCCTTCATTATCCGATCCTTCTTCAACAATTGTTTCCTCTTCTCTGTTATCCTCCTTCCTTTCTTGCATTTTGCTTTGACTCCTTGTGGTCGACATGTTGTTTCTTTTCGTTACTGTTTTTGTCCCCGCAAAATGTGAAATTTTACAACACTCTATATGTTTCAGAACACGACAATATTTCTCCCCAAATGTATTAAATTTTCACGACAAATATCAAATATGCAATCAGTAAAATTCAAATAATTCCAAATAAATATCAAATGTACGATTGGTAAAGAAAATAAAATCAAATAATTCAATAGCAGTAAATATCCACTAACTACGATCAATCAATAAATCAAATTTATATTCCCTGGAAAAATTGTCAAAATACTTTCAAATTCAAATTCCCTCAATGTTCTATGTCTTTATCTCTGGATTACCTGTACTTATTCCAGATCTCTTTCCCTTCCTTCAAATGTAAAGCTGCGATATTTTCAAGCCCCACGTTTTGGAAGCCAGTTATTGTGATATTTAAAGTCTTGGTGCGCCAAGCAATAATTAGCTAATTAATTTTTTTGATTAATTAAAATTATTTAAATGATATGATTATGACTCTATCACAATTTTTAATTCTTTTATCTCAGGGTTAAATTCGTGCTTCAATATCTATGCTATTACATGTGAAAGGTAAGGTCCAGAGAATACCGGAATAATAAAAACACATATGATCTAACACTATATATTGAAATAAAAATAATGAAATAATTCACACTCAAAAGTTTTCAATAAACAAATCTCATATAAGGATTCTCAAAATTTTGTTCTCCGTACGTGAACAATCAAAATTTATGGTACAAACAATATTAATTGAAAACTCAAAATCCCAAACTATTCTAACTCTCCTAATCAAAATATTTATATCCTTTCTAAATTACGAGTAAAAATTGTGTTATCAATAAAAAAACAAAAAAACTGCAGAAAACAAAAATATCTCTCTCTGATGATGAGTGGTCCAAATCCTTGTTCCTTGTAGACTGTATTATCTCCTCTCAACCGCTCCCTATGTAATCAGCAATCTTACAACAGATTGTTGCAAGTATATCGTCCTTAATGATCTCCTTCAAAAGCAAAAATCATTCAAATTATGATAGCCTTTCTCCTCTCGATAAACTGAATCTCTCGTTGGCCCGAGTGAAAAATGACTCTTGGAATATCTTCTCTTTACGATAAACTGAATCTCTCGTTGGCCTGAACAGTGACTCTTGGAATATAAGTAGGAAAATATGACTTACAATATTTTGCTGCTTCAGCTTCTGTCAGATACACTAACTCCACAAAAACTCACTAACATTCAACACTACTGCTTGCTACTTCTTTGGAACCACCAGAGAACAATCACTGTTCCTCTTACAGACTTGGAAAATCAACTCCCTATATCTTTTCTCTCTCCTCAATCTCGCTAAACTTTTTTCTACATACTTATCCCGCCTTTTTCAATCTCCGCCAATCACAACTCGTCACAATTCCCCCATTTTTTCATTTCGATAACAAACAAATTTTTACCTATACTTATAAATTTCCTAAAACTTATTTACAAATAATATTTTTCTATAATTCTTAAAAACTAACAAAAACCACTTTCTATAATCCCTTCTATTGTCTTTAATCACTGCATTAATGTATTTTGAAAAACCCCGTTCAATTGTCTGTGGCTTTCACTTAAACTTATGCGGGTCACTCAAGTATAACAAAGAAATAAATGCAAAGCTTACACTTTGTTTAGTACAGGAAATCCAAGGATTTAATAACTTTCCTTCTCCGAAATGTTTGTTGGATATTATCCTACTTATCTGAATTATTTTAATGTTTTTGAACTTTGAAATATTTTTAAACAAACCAATATTTTTCTCGATTTTACATATCATAACAATATATATATATATATATATATATATATATATATATATATATATATATATATATATATATATATATATATATATATATATGTATATGTATATATATATATATATATATATATATATATATATATATATATAAATAAGTTCAAATTATCGGGTATAGTGGTCTATAGTAAAAATCTTTCTTTTTTCTAAATTACTCAATATTTCGCTATTTATTTAAAAGCTTCCTCAGGAGTAAACTAAAAACAATTTGAACATTACAAAAAATGGCGTACAAATACATTTTAAAACACTTACAGAATTTAAAAGATTTTGTAAATAAAAACTGACATTGAAGTATTTGAAATATTGAATGTCAAGAAGCACGTTCGTTACAGCTATACGATAAAAAATTAAAATTATTTCAAATGTAAAAATAAAAATAACAATAAAAGAAAAGTTAGAAAAATAATATTTATTTGATGAATTATTAAGGTTAGTTGTTATTAAAATGAATGTTGGCTATTTTTAATATTTATAAATTTTGTTCAATATGTTACAATATATGTTACTTAACTGTCCAGTGTCCGTTTTATAATTTAAAGTGTTTTTATTTTTATTAATGTAATAGATTTCAAGAAATAATCTACTTTTGTAGTTATCAGTCTGTGCCAAAATGTGAGCTTTGTTATAGTCTAGCATATGACCAGTGTTTTCATAGTGTTCAACCACTGCGCAAGTATTTTTTCTTAAGCGGCAATCACTTTTATGTTGTGTGATGCGTTGTTTTAGCCATTGTGATGTTTGACCAATATAGCTATTTTGACATCCTAAACACGGTATTTCATAAACGACATTACTTTTATATAAGGTTGGTACTGGGTCTTTGATTTTTGAAAATAGTTGTTTGCTGTTCATGGTATTATATTTAGCTATACTAATATTAGGAACATTTTTGAATATGGATATGACAGAATGAGTTAGACAATTAATAAAGGGAAGTTTTTTATATTCGATTGATTTGTTATTAGAATCATGGACGGGACCGTCATAGAAATTAGTGCTGTAAATCAGTTTTTTTAAAATTTGTTTAGGATATCCGTTGTTACGAAAAATTTTGTATATTATGTTCAGATTTTTTTGTAAAAAGTTGTCATCAACAATGGACATTATCCTGTTTTTCATACCTAGTACGGTATTATATTTTTGACGGGTGGTATGGTTTGAATAGTAATTTATATATCTGCCTGATGCTGTCGGTTTTTGGTACCAATCCAATGTCAAAATATTGTCATTTGTTCTTATTACTCTTGTATCTAAAAATGGTATACCAAAATCTGTCTCAGTTTCAATTGTAAACTGAAGATGTTTATTAAATGAATATATACAGTTTATTTTATATAATAAAGACTTCTTGTATGGATCGCGGACTTTTATTCTAACGGTAGTGCATGTTCAAATAATAAAAGAACTGAAGAGCGTAGGCGCAAAATTTCGGGCCAATGCTTTTTAAATGCAATCATTTTTTTCAAATCTTGAGAAAACTAACAAATATTTTTGAAAAATTTAAACGCACAATGTAAGATTACCTTATTACCGAGGGCTGAAAGTCACTTAGAATAAACAAAAAGTTTTTTTGAATGAGATATTTGAAATTAAAAATCACACTAAATTTTCTCTTTTTTTTTACCCCTGTAACTTATTAAAATAAACATTATAGAAGTTTTCAGGGACTTTCGGTCGTCAGTAATAATGTATTCTTTCATTCTGCGTTTAAATTTTTCAAAAATACTTTTTTTAGGATTCGAAAAAAATGAATTCATTTAAAAAGCATTGGCCCGAGATTTTGCGCCTACGCTCTTAATAGACCTACACAAATACTATCTCTCAAATGGGTAAGATAGACGAACCTACATGTAGCTTTTTGTATGTCTGTTTTTTAAATGGTTTTAAATATTATAGGTTAGTCTTGAAATTGCTCTTATGAAAAAAAAATGTGCTGTAATGTTATTGATAACTATTAAACCCATAATAAATTGCAAAAAAAGTATCAACATTGCTTACGAAAATAACTTATTTTTTAAATCCAGTAAATTTCACTTATCCTCCTTAATATTATTTTCATTATACTTACCCTTACAAAAGCATACGGATCATCTAAAAATGAAGAATTTGTATACAGGTGTTTGATTTGTTCAGACACTTCAGCTCGTTTTGAATCAAGTACATCAAGTTCAACATGTGCAATATCCTCATTGTTGTGATCCAGGTGTTCTGCTAATTCATTAAAGACTTCCCAGCTCGGAATTTTAAATGCAATGGTTGTTATGGATGCTGCAAATATATTTATATTATTACTAAAAATTTATTTTATAGTATCTACAAGGAAAAAAAACTAAAATATAAAACTATCATAGGAAATACTTGCATATCTTCCGTTTTTTTGTATAATAATAATTTCAGTCACTCAACTACCCATGGTTGTTAGCGACATATCGATTTACATTGTAAAAGTTTAGGTTTAACTTCACCCTAATCCATTTGTAGTTACAATGAGAATAAAACTAAAAAAAAAATCTCAAACAGCACGACCCAAGACAAAATATAATGGAATAATGCTACGGATAAGCAAATAAAACAGTATACAGAGTATGTAGATAAGCAGCTGGAGATAAGAAGACACGCAGATGCACCTGAAGCCACAAGAGGAATAGAACGATATATCAAGAATGAACAAGTTTTAAAGAAACACTTTAAGAAGCAGGAGAAGTCAAAATAGTAAGGCAAAATTTCATAAAAAGAAAGCCTTGGATGACAAACAAGAAGCTTTTGAAATTGACGAAAAAAATATGTCACAAAAAACCAAAAATTGCCAGGCTTAAAAACAAAAATTGTCAGTTAATTCTCAACAGAGAAATTGATAAACATATATAAGTAGCAAAGGAAAAATGGCTAAACGAGAAGCTCAAAGAAGTAGAACAACTTCAACAAAGACACAAAAAACCAGAACGTTTATTTCGGGAACGATTTCTAAAGTAGAAATCGAAACGTTAAAATGAACGTAATTTTAACTAAATTTATCGTTAACTCTTATAGTTCGGGATCTGACGTTCTTCTGCACAGAATTTTTTTATATGTATCGATTTACTTGAAATCTTGACAGTAGTTACAAAATAGCTCAATAATCAAAATCTACCCTGGGACAATACGTAATTTTCGTCTGGGGGTAGTTACAACCCCAACTCGTGGTGGAAAAAGTTTATAAAAAAATCATGGTAGTCAATAGTCAATAATGAATTTTCAGACAAATATCGTTAAGAGTATTTTTATAAAGTCAATTTTTTTGATTTATTCGTGACTAAAAGTTCACGAATTATACTTCATAAAAGCAAGTTTTTATTGGATTTTTCAAGAATAACTCCAAAAAATATAGATTTGTTAGGGAAAACTATTTGGATATAAAATAAAGCTGCTTATAGCACAAATGTTAAGGTGACATCTAACATATGACAACAACTTTTCCGTTAAGACCAGGAGCCATTCTCTCTCATGATGTCACCCAATATGTAGCTTCTTCGAATTTATAATTATTTTAAACTGTTTATCCTTTGTCTCGTGTTGTGTAAATATTTATGACATTCACCATATATTGTTGGATATCTTAATTTTGACGAAGTAAGTCCTAAACGTTATATTACACTTTTTCCATCGTCAATTTGCAAAGAGTCGGCTTTTGAGATTCTTTGATGCCAATGCCGACCATTGGCGTGGAAATTAAGAAAAGGGATCAGTTATCAAACGCATATTTCAAGAAAAATCATATAATTTTTATTAATTTTTACATAATTATATTCAGGAAAATTTCTCAATTTTTGGGCAGAAATTGTTTAAACAATTTTTTAAACAAATTCAAAATATCACCTTTTGTGCTCCAAAAAATATTTTTTAGGTTTTTGGGTGACTCTAAATAAGATCTATGTCATTTTTCTCAAAAGTTAATAGTTTTGGAGACATAGGCGATTTAAAATCCGAAAAATGCGATACCTAATATGCATTTTCGAGGCTTGAAAAATATGTAAATGAGTATTTTTGAGATTCAAGAGTATCTAAACTAAAGTATCAACATTGATTTTGGTGAGAAATCGGAGCAATATTTTCCGTAGCAGAAAAAGGTGATCTTTTGAATTTGAATTGTTTCCGGCAAAAATGTCCGGCACCCTTCAACCTTCGATTTGTTTAAACGGGGCATTTTTGAATAGGACTCTTCAAAGGACAAAATCAGTTTTTTTTTAATGGGAGCGGGCTCACAACATCGAATAAATAACAAATTAATTCTTTCAAATTAAAGCTTGTTAATTTTAGTGATTTATAAGAATATTGGACTTATTATTTAGTTTTTACATAAACCATAATATTTTTTTTACAATTATCTGTAAATAATGGCTCATTCTGTCAGAAAATTTTAAAAGATTGTCTATCCAGCAATTAAGATAGTTAACTTAAATTTAATTTTTAAACACGGCCTACTGTTAATTCACAAACAGGGTGAATCTTCAATATTTTGCTTCGAGTTAGAGATATCTGAAAAAGTTATTTGGAAAAGATGTTCCAAATATTATTATAACCCCACATAACAAAGTTTTATGTCAAAATTTGCACTTTCACTTTTTTCATTAATCGAAGAGCTTATTTCCAAAGTGTCTTAAATCCAAAATTTCGATTTTTTTAATTTTCTTTTTTTAAACTTTATAGATTTCTTCAAGTCTAGAATAAAGTTATGTGTACCAAAACAACTTCTTATTTACCATTTAAAAGTGCATATGAAAATTGTATAATTTGTATGTTAAATTTGTATGAAAATCTGTAATTTCATGGATTTCATTATATGGATTTAAGACACTTTGGAAATAAGCTCTTCAATTGTAGTCAGGATTCTAAAACGGACAGTTGGCTGTCCCGAGATGCATCTTTAGATAGCCAATTGTAGATTTAGGATCGAGATTACAAATAATACTGAAAAACTAAAATTGCGAATTTTGTCATGAAATTTGGTATGTGCGGTTACAATAAGTGGAACAAATTTTCCAAATAAGTTTTTCCGATTTCTCTAACGCGAAGAAAAATATCGAAAATTTACCCTGTTTGTGAATTCGCAGTAAGCCGCCTTTAAAATTAAAATTTCAGATGACTATCTTAAAAAAATGTGCACTATCAACATGTATGACTGTGCAAAATGTCAAATCTGTATGTATTTTAGTAGCTGATATATAGAGGTGTCTTCATCTTAAATGCGACACACTGTATAATAATGAACACTAGTGTTCAAGATGCATCGCGATAGCTGAAAAGAAATTAATTAGAAGGACTGAAAAGAATCGTCAGAGTCTTCTGAAGTCGAATAATTCCCAGGTTGGATAACTATTGGTGCTATTGCCGGTAAAACAGGATATTCGTTTTCTATTTTTACAACATGAGCTTAGCAATTTTTCCACACATCGCTATTAATGCCACTAATTATTTCTCGAATATTCTCAATGGCCATTGCGCTTAATGTTGGTGACTGATTATATTTTCGCAATCGTTTTTTTACGGTACCCCAAACCATTTCAATTGGATTAAAAATGCAATAGTATGAGGGTAACTCGCAAAAGAGTATGGCCGTGCCTGCTGCAAATGGTGTCAATAACGTATTTGTTTTTAAAATTCCGACTTTTGATAATTCTAATTAATTCTTTCTTTACTGGAATCTTTTTAGGAACAGTGATGTTTTTAAGTTACATAAATTTTAAAATTTCGTCCTTTTTCGTGTTATTATTAGGTATTTTATTTAATATGCGGGAATGATCCGACGCATTATCCATAACAATCACTTAATTCGGCGGAATATATAATTATATTCAGGGAAATCTCTTAATTTTTCACAAATCAGTTCTAAAGTAGGCACTCTATTTTCTTTGTAAAAATTGTAAACTGTTCGCTGAATAACGTCTTTTGCAGCAGTGTCAATCCTACCAAATTTTTTATTTGGTCGCTTTCGTTTTAAGGAATGATCTGTAACTGTGCCTAATTTAATAATTGTATATATCGTCTTATACCCGATTTTTTTAATACATGAATTCTCGAAACAATTGCATTATCAGCCATCCCAATATTTTCTTTTTTCAAACACTCATACATATTTAAAACTATTCTTTGGGATTGTACGTGCAAATCTTTATTTTTTAATTCGGAGCTGTCATTAACATAATTGTCATTATTTATTGATAACACAGAAGTTGATGCATCTTAAAAAATGCCATCCTAGAAAAATTTAATATTACTTATAACTTATATTACTTATACCTTATAATAAGCCTCCGCCTCTGCAAAAGGAAATATCTTAGGGTGTCACATAGCCAGACAAACAGGTGTTCATTAGAATTTACGGCTTTGCGATTCGCTGTTGCCATAATGCATGAGTTTAAAATTAGTGAATATAACCTTAATACCATTATTAATATATCTGCAATTTTTCATGTTTCCAGGTAAGGTATAAAATCAATGAAATTTGGAAAATAATAATACAATTCTTGAAACTGTTTTTGAGAACTTGGATTCTTAAAAGTTGTCTGATTTCTTAAAAGTCGATCATTATATCTATAAAAGTATTACCGCTAAATTCACCAACAGGGCAACGTCGAACGTTTAAATTCTCTCCAGACTACACTGTTGCCAATATTCGAAAATTACTTAGAATATAAGTAATATATACAAAGTTCACGGTTGCTTTAATTCATTAGTGAAGAGTCCATGGAAATATTAGTACCTAGTTAATTAATTTATATATATATTTTTTGAGCATATGTTCATATTATGTTTTAAGAGTGTCGTTCGTTGACTAACAATTGAATAATAACGAATAGAGAATAGAGAATGATTTTTAAATATAACCTTAGGAATTTTAGGAAATATGTCTGACAACCTTGATTTGAAAGGCGGTCTCTTTGATACCAGAATGAGGCATGTTTATGTTGGAAAATTATTAGTGGATGTACTATACATAAATTTTTTATCAACCATCAACTTCGAGTTTTTTCTATTTTCTTCAGTTAAAAAAACGTTTCTTGGCTTATTTCAAATGCCCCTGAAGATGCTCTAGGAGCGAAAGTACTTGGGCAAGATTTAGTAAAAACTGTGCTCGATATGTGCCTTTTATTTGAATAAAAATCGAGAATTCAACCTTATATCACTTTATAGAGTTATATAACTAGCGACAGGATGCAAGATAAAAGATACTATATATAAGATACGAGATACAGGGTACAATGGCAACCAGAAGTGACATCCAAGTCTATAATTAAAAAAACAAAATCGAAATTACGAATCGGGACAGTTACAAGACATGATCTGAATAAATGACTTGGGGTAGACCGGGGACAATTGAAACATTTCTGCATTTTGATTTTTTTTCTCCGCATCTATCGCAAATTTCTAAATTACGAAATTAGTTATAAAAAGCGTATCCTATTGTGTTTCCATATATATCATTATATTTGGTCTAAATAATGTCATTAATAAGATAATAAATAACAACTTGAACTTGTCAAGTTGTTTCAATTGTCCCCGTGACAGGGACGAATGAAACAGATACCTGGGATAATTGAAACAGCACTAAGACATAGAAAAATAGTGTTTATTCTAGTGAAAAACATACAATATAAAATATTTTTTATTCTGAAAGGCAATTGTGGCAGACGTATAGTTCTTCTTGGCGAGTACACTCTTCATGGGACCAATGACGACACTCATGTGTCGTCATGAGTGCACTGCACCCATATCTCTCCAGGGCGACTACTACGATATGCTTTCAAGCAAACCAGACAATAGCAATCATCCTCTTCGTTGCTATCACTCTGTTGCTGATTGTCCTGGCATTGTTTGGTTTTCTTGTATTTTCTAAAAGTTGTATTTGATTTTTCGTTTAACTCAGTCACTTTTTTCTTAACCTGTTTTTTCTTTTTTGCGTCATATTCCTCTTGGATAGCATTTTTCTCCGGCGTATCTGTATAAACTGCAGACTTCCTCACTTTTCGTTTGCCAATTGTTTTTCTAGGGAGCGCTTTCGGCAACGGTCTAACTGCTTCTGGTGAAAATACAACCTGCGATGCTTGAGCAATTCAAGTGCTTGGAGAGGCTGGCGGTGTGTGATTTTGTGGTGATGTTGGCAAGATATCAGCTCTCTTAGTATGTAGAGGATCTTCACTAGGTGCTTCTTGAAGAACGTCAGTGGCATATGGTGTCGTGTTATTAAGAGCTGGTCTATCCGTGACGACATATGAAGGTGCAAAATCTAGTTCCGTAAATATGTCTCTGTTAAAGGGATATATGCCTGTGCAAGCAAATCCAACTATAATATTTGTTTGCGTGAGGGCCAACGGTAGAGATAATTTAGCTATGCTGGGTATGTCGTAAATTGTCATCGTTTTTCCTGGATTATTTCTCATCCAAGAATCGCAACTTGAATTGAAAGCCTTTTTGAAGTGACCGTAGATAGAACGATCCAGAGGTTGCAACTTATGCGAACAGTGCGGGGGAAATGACAAGACGACAATGCCATTTGTTTTACACAAATCCAAGCAGCGTATACTTATGTGCGACTGGTGGTTATCAAGTAAAAGCAATACTTTATTTTCGGTTGAAGCGTTAGTATGCTTTTGAAAATGATTAAGGTATACCAAGAACTCTTCCTCTTGCATCCACCCGCTCGCGTTTCCCGCTCCAATACACCCCACTGGACCGTCACGGACTAAGTGATCCTTGTATCTTTTTCGTAAAAAAATAAAAATGGGCGGTATACTGTTACCGATAGCATTGACGGCTAAAGCTATGGTTACCAATGTTCCCCTCTCTCCGGATGTAAGTGCTCCCACCTGTCTTGTCCCCTTTTCGGCAACAACTTTACTAGGTTTTTGAACCGTCGTTACCTCCGTTTCATCAATATTATATATATCTTTTGGTTCAAATTTGTACTTATCTATTACATTAGCCAGGTTATCATAAAAAAGTTTTACGTTCGTTACATTAAAACTGGTTGCTCTGGAAAGACTTGTGGCTTGAGCGCAGCAGATTGAAAGTTCTGGATTGCGTTTCATAAATCCAGAGAACCAATCCTCTCCTGCCATAGCATTTTGTCTCCAGGTATCAGGCATGTTCAACGAATATTTCACGGCCAATTGAAAGGCCAATTTCCGAATTTCTTTAGGTGGTTACCCGTAAAATATATGTGCCTCTTTGATTATGTATCCAGCAATGCTTTTTTCCTGGTCTATGTCAAATACTCGTCTCACGCAATGATAACCCATTGTGACTGGAGTAACAAATCCTTGCTCAATTGCTTTTTTCTTTTTTTTGATAAATCTACTTAATGACACGTAGTGTAGATCAAATTTAGCTGCAGCTGATCTCATGGACGTGTTATTGTCAGTAACCTCTTTATAGGCTTCTTCATAAACCAAAACGGGTTTTAAACCCCTTTCCGTTTTTCTCACTCGTGCTCGTGCACAAACTACGTTGACAATTTTTCCAAATTTTTTCTACAATTTAATCTACGTTATCTCACATGAATTTGAGGGGGGTATTAATAACGCCCTAAAGTGTTAACCACTGGATACTCTACAACAACGTACAATAACAAATAACATAAAAGACTACTCTGGGGACAATTGAAACATGTTTCAATCGTCCCCACGAGACATTTTTCGTAAACACTTAAATATCTTTTCACTCTAGGACAATAGTAATAATTTAAACTGGCCTCCCTAAAGAAGAAATGCCAATTTAACTACAAAAATAGTCGAAGCTGCATACTTACGTTCCGATATGTTGCGTAACTGTTTGTTGTTCAGTGCAAAAGTTTACTTCGGTAGCGGTAAATCACGCTAACGAGAATGTACGCATGTAATGCAAACGCTCATCAATGGCTGACTGATAGAGACACCGGGCTCCTAGAGGCGCTGCGTTTGCTACAAGCGCGCGCGGTTTTAATCACGGAATACTACCAATATGGCGGCTGTTTCAATTGTTCCCGGTCTACCCTACCGCCAGGTTGACCTGCTTAACTCAAAGACTGGTACCCAAACAAAGTAATAGTTTTCAAAATTCGTATCAGAGTTTAAATTTTCTCTAAAGAGGGAATTTTTTTGGATCATGCGAGCTTAGCTCCAATTATATTTTAGGATTTAGGACCGACTCTGGTGAAAGGGAGTTTCTTGATTTTCGAAGGTTTTAGAAAGCGAGAAAATTATATCTGTGCTTAGAAGTGAAGGATTAGTGGATAGACAAAACACACAAGCTATTAATTTGTTTATGAGAAGGTAAAGGATCATACGAAAACCATGACTTGCCCTAGATATGCCAATTAGAAAGCGTAGTATAACTCTTCTAAGTATTTGTTTGTCACTGGCGAAGCTCTGTGAGGGCTAAAATTTTACAGAGTTTGCGGGATGATTAAACTTGCTTCAACTTGAGAAAACTAAACGCTTGCTTCCTATTTCACCTAAATGAATTAATTTTCTCTTAGATCTTAAAGATAGAAATCTTCAATTGTATTTTTAGGTTAGATGCAAACTGTAAATATAAATAAAAGTATGTATACTGTTTTGTTCTAATAGAATATTAAATTTATTTAAATGTATATCTCTTTGTTTAATATATGAATTTTCGTATACTATATGTAAACTAAAAATAATTTGATCAAAATCAGAATTTGATATCACATCGAAAAGCAAATCTTCACTACTTACAATATCTTGTTTAACAATAAATAAAAGTAATATACTAACCATAGAATTGAGAATAAACTTGTTAGCAGTCTGCTACCTTTACCAATATTGTAATTAACTATACGATACGAAAAATGATTAAAAGCAACAAACAAATTAATACGATTAAAGACAAAAGAGAAAAAAAAATGAGTTCATAAATTGAAATAAAAATTATATATTATAATCAAACATACACACAAAGAGAGACTAAACCTCTTTAGGTTAAGGTTTATGTGAAAAAAATTAATGTTTTGATATTAATTAGTGTTTAGTATTAATTAGTATTAGTAACTTTGATTGTAGATCTGTAAATACAAATTACACAATAGTCTTGTAAATTGTCTATTCCAAGGCCATAAAAATGAAACAAAAAAAAACCCAAAATATAGCTGTGCTTAAAGTGAGGCTTCCCTCTATTAATTAATGTAGTTAAGTTATTAAGTGAGATTATAAAAAAACTTACACGGTGTAAAATACAGCATCTCTTCAGAATTAAAACCAATTAAGAGAGGAACTCGATTAAAATCTCCATTAATAAACGCTTCGTGCATAGGTTTAGAGAGAAAAGGTTCTGCAGTGCAATTTTTTTCCAATGTGGGAGCCCATATCAGATCACTGAGTAGCATTCCTCCTGTAGCCAAAGGAGAAACCTAGAAATTTAATTTCATAAAAATTAAAACAGCTAAAGTTTGTTTAACAGAAAACTCACGACCAAGCTTAAATTAAAACCTCGTCTCTCATGGACAGAAATCTATTATAGAGATTATAGAGTTCCAAAATAGCTAGGTATAATAAGTTTGTTATTACAATAAGGATCATCATCATCATCATTTTGGCTTTACAACCCTGTGTGGGTCCTAGCCTCCCCAAGAATTTTTCTCCAGTCGTCCCTATACATCGCCTTCCTCCGCCAAGCACGTCTTTCCATATTTCTCATATCTTGGTCTATGTTATCTAGGAATCTTGTTCTGGGTCTTCCTCTTCTTCTTTGACCAATAGGTCTATCAAGGAGCGTTTTTCTTATCAATAGGGATAATAAGGATCATACCAAGTTTGATTTAATGGCGATGTGATGCTATTTTGAATTAATTTAGACTATTTAAAAACTCTGTAGAGTAATTGATCTGCTCTGATAAATAACTCATCAATTTTCTAAAAATACTTCTGGCTTGATTTTTTGACAAATTTAATAATAAACCTTTACTGTTAAATATTTATATTTCTAATATTAAAAATAATATTGTTTATATATGTATATATATGATGTATATATATGTATACATATATATATATATATATATATATATATATATATATATATATATATATATATATATATAATATATATATATATATATATATATATATATATATATATATATATATATATATGTATAAGAGTAAGAAAAAAGAAGTACTTGTGACTCGTTTGGAAAAAATATATAAATGTTTTTGATGGGTTGGAGTCAATAAAAGGGGCTATTGGTTAACTATTTAATATCTCGAGCTTTCAATTGTGTTTACAATTCTTATCAAGAGCTGCTGAAAAAGACAAAATATCTTACAAAGTTGAACTATAAAGAAAAAAAATTTTTTGTTAACTCACCAAATAAAATTAGTTTCGTTAATAAAAATTGCTGCAAATACATGTCAAAAGGAATTAATACTGAAATCCCCTTATCTAATAAATTCTTCCCTGAAATTTTAATAATTTTGAAAACATTTTTTCTTAAGAAAAAAATAATTGAATTTATAAATAGTTTAAAGTAGCAACCAATTACAAATAAACCTCAATGTCATAAATACCAACTTAAAATGTTTACCTTTGACAATTATATTGTCAAAAATAAAATTTCGTTTAAAAATTCTTTTTTGTTTAGTAACAAAAAAGAAGAAGATTTATTCACCATTGATAGATGTAGAGGATGCATGAATAAAATAAACATTTACCGCTACCGCTCTATTTATAGTCGCGGTGACCTGTCGTGTCGGGACGTATCGGCACACTCCGTGGCGCGAACGTCAAGAAGCGCGCGCTGGCCAATCATGTGGCTGCATCGTGGTAGCGGGACCGGACGGCGGCTCTAGACTGAGATTCCAGATGGGAAACAAGTAGTATCCTTCCTCTCGATTGATATTATATGGATTTTTTCGGATCTCTAGAGATTCGCGGATTTTCCTGGAATAAAAGAAGGGGCTCTTAGAAATAATATGGGTTTTTTCGAACAATATGGAATGACCGGTTTCTTGGCAGTGTTCTGCAACTGCAGAATGGGAGAAAAGACCTGATCGAATGCATCTTTGATGCTCTTGAATCCGAGTTTTTACGGAACGACCAGTTTCGCCAATATACACTTGTCAACATGAACAAGGAATAGAATAGACACCACAGGAAGATAGGGGCGGTAATGGGTCCTTAGGAGAGGGTAGATATTGTGAGATTTTCTTGGGTGGTCGAAAAGTAGTCCTGATACCTTCTTTGCGAAGAATTTTGCCAATCCTATCAGTGACACTTCGAATATAAGGAAGAAAAGCCACAGGAGTATTACCCGAAGATTCTGAATTTGTCGTCCTAGGGTGTAAAGGGGGATGTAGATGTCGGTGTGTAATATTTTGAATTGTGGACTTGGAGTAACCGTTGGCACAATTCCCAAAATTCCAGCCGACCGTATCCGCTTTGACGTCGCTAAATGTCTTGATACAGCCAAAATCCCTACTTCCAATATATCTCGTGAGGAATTCATAGCTCTCAAAAATCTCCGTTCTCTTTCTGAGATAATAATCCTTCCTGCAGACAAAGGTAATGCCACAGTCATCCTGGATACTCCTTCCTACATAGAGAAAGTAAACGACTTACTTAGGGATACATCCTGTTATAATACAATTTCTCGAGACCCCACTCCTAGAGTCGAACGCGAAATTTCCCATGCCATCAAACAATCCGGTCTTTCCGATGATGTTAAGAAGTCCATAGTCCATAGCCCTAGAATCTTACCCCTTAAAACCAAAAGTCTGGTTCCGCTACGTTGATGATACATTTATCATCTAGCCCCATGGTCAACATACCCTTTCTCCCTTCCTAGATCATCTTAACTCACAACATCCGAGTATAAAATTTCCAATGGAAGTAGAAAATAATCGGTCCCTTCCCTTTCTCGATGTGTTAGTCACCTCCAAGCCCAATGGCCGATTGGGTCACTCTGTTTATAGAAAAAAGACTCACACGAATCGTTACCTACATGCTTCATCACACCACCATCCTGCCCAAAAGAATTCTGTGATCAACTCTCTCATCCATCGGGCCATTTCGATTTCTGAACCTGACAACCTTAGAGAAGAACTTGGCCATCTGCAAAAAACCCTTGTCGCCAACGGTTACTCCAAGTCCACAATTCAAAATATTACACACCGACATCTACATCCCCCTTTACACCCTAGGACGACAAATTTAGAATCTTCGAGTTTTTAAAACTCATAGGAGTTTTACCCGTAGGAGATTCAAGAGCATCAAAGATGCATTCGATCAGGTCTTTTCTCCCATTCTGCAGTTGCAGAACACTGCCAAAAAACCGGTCATTCCATATTGTTCGAAAAAACCCATATTATTTCTAAGAGCCCCTTCTTTTATTCCAGGAAAATCCGCGAATCTCTAGAGATCCGAAAAAATCCACATAATATCAATCGAGAGGAAGGATACTACTTGTCTCCCATCTGGAATCTCAGTCTAGAGCCGCCGTCCGGTCCCGCTACCACGATGCAGCCACATGATTGGCCAGCGCGCGCTTCTTGACGTTCGCGCCACGGAGTGTGCCGATACGTCCCGACACGACAGGTCACCGCGACTATAAATAGAGCGGTAGCGGAGTAATCGTCGGATTCACTCCCCGCCTCTCGACGCGTTAGTGTTCTGAGCTGTTGGACGTGAATCCCTGTCCTGGCATTTGGTTTTCACCTCTGGCTGCGTTAAGTAGTTGAGTTACTGTGACCAAAAGCCCATCTTGGTAGTTAGTATTCGCCTCTGGTTGCTACCATACAATTGTAGCGAAACGTCGAGATGAACCCACTTTTGGGTCACTCACAAATGACACGGTCCAAACCCGGAAGACGAATAAACTATAATAGATATAACTAGTTAGGGAGATGTTAAAGAAGAAGTACGACAACAAAGCTTAAAAGCAAGTAAAGTGGAGGGATCTCTTAATGACACAATCTGGAAGAACAAATACCTAAGACAAGACACAAAAACAAGAATCTATAAAGAAGCAATTAGACCTATATTTACATACATACCAGAGACAAGATCTGACAGATTTAAAACGAGATGACTACTAAAAACAACAGAGGTAAAAATACACCGACGAATATCAGGGAAAAGTCTGTTGGAAAGGGAGAGAAGAAAAACATAGGAAGAACATGTAATATAGAAGACATAAATGGATAAGTAACAAAACGGAAACAGAAGTGGAACGAACCCATTAGTAGAATGGCAGAGGATAGAATAGTACGAATAGCACAAAATAAGTCACCAAATGAACGAAGAAGTCTTGGTAGACCAAGAAAAATATGGCGCGATAATTTAAAAAATTTAGAAGGCTAATATTGAAGAAGAAACAGGCTTTAAAGCCTACATACAAAAAGAAGGAAGAAGAAGAAAGAGATGGTAGAAATCCAGTTATGATAACTAATTATAATAACACCAACGTAGATCAAATGTGTCAATGATATTATCACAAAAAATACACGCCGTTGACCAATGGTTGTGTTTTATAATTTATTGAATATTTCTGCCATAAACGTCCCCTGTGTGTATAACGCTAATCATCCCCAACAGAAAATAAAACGCAGTGACTTAAGAAGTGTGCTTGGGAATTAATCCGACCACAAATTAAAGTTAGATTAACAGTTCCTAGGTTGCCAAGGAGCTCAATCTAGCTATGCAAGGCATAGAAAATAGTCCCCCTCATCCTCTATACAACTAAAGAAATATGTTGGACGTTGCTATGTTTGTCCTTCGAAATTTGAACCAATCTTCCAGAAAGTCTTGCGTTAATTGCGGAGAGTTTGCATGAAAAAACCACATGAAGGAGACCTGCAATGATTGTTTTACTAACTAATATTTTCTGTAGTCTCGAACTCATACATTTTTTTACAGTATTTTTCATCATCATCATATAACGGGGGTCCTACGGCGATTGCCGCTTCCCGCATTTCAGCCTCCATCTTTTCCTATCTCTCCAATCTCCCTCTTCTAAGCCTCTAGATTGCATTGTTTTTGTAATTTCTCTTCTCCAGGAATTTGGTGGTCTTCTCCTTTTCCTTCTTTCTGGCGGAACATACATTAAGACTTTCTTTGGCCACCGCTCCTCCTTCATTCTCATCACGTGACCATACCATTGTAATTGCCTTCCTTGTATTCTATCTGAAAGAGTATCTCTAATTCCTGTACGGTTTCGTATTTCCTCATTCCTGATTCTTTCCATTCTCGATACTCGACATGACCTTCTAAGATAATCCATTTCCACAACGTCTACTTTATCTCGTTCATTCTTTGTCATCGTCCAACATTCGGCACCATATGTGGTAATTGGTTCTACAATTGCTCTGTATACGCGAAGTTTGGTATGCATCTTTATTTTATTAGACCGCAGTAATGAATTCAGTATTCGGATGCATTTTTTCCCTTGGGTTATTCGGTTTTGTACATCTATCTTAACTCTGCCATCTGCTGATATGATGCTTCCTAGATATTTATACTGGTTGCAGCCTTTTATGACTGCGTTTTGAAGCCTCAGATCTGTTGTATTTCCTCCAATTTTTAAATATTCTGTTTTTCTTATGTTTACAGTAAGCCCCCATATTCTTCAAATAATTTTTGATTCATATAATTTATATCTTCCTCATCGGTTGCAACCACCACCTGATCATCTGCAAACAACGATGTATACAGAGTTTCTTGTCCCACTTCGATGCCCATAAATCTACATTTATTTCTCCAATTCCTCAATGTTTCTTGGACGTATATTTTAAAGAGTATAGGTGACAAACAGCATCCTTGCTTTAGGCATTTAGTGACTTTAAATTCATTTGAGGTTCTGGTTCCAATTTTTACACAACTAACTGCATTTTCGTACAATTTATATATCGCTCGGATATACGTCGAATCCAATCCGGACTTTTCGTCGACCTCAAACATTTTCTTTAACGGGACACTATCATATGCTTTCTCAAGGTCTATAAATACCAAATGGGTCTCTCTACTTCTTTTGACACGCTTTTCAATTATTTGTCGTAGGATAAATATATTATCAAGGCAGGATCTCCCGGTACGAAAGCCGCTTTGTTCTTCAATATCTTGTATCTGTCTTTCAACACTCTTCTTTAATATTTTGCCGTACAACTGGCTCACAGAACTCGTCACACTAATACCTCTATAATTGGAACAGTCTCTTTTATTCCCTCTCTTATATATGGAGCTTATATAAGATTTATTCCAATCTTTAGGAATTTCCTGGTCTCCACACATACATTTATTGAAAAGGTCTACTATTAATTCTAAAAGTGCAGTCGGCCCATATTTAACCAGCTCTTTTCCGTTTTTAACCTCTTTTAAGGTTTCCGTCAATTCAGATAATGTTATTAAAGGGATTTCCTGTCTTTCGTCTCTGTTGTCTATTAATTCCCTTATCTTCTCCCATCTGTACTCTACTCTATCCTCTTTCAGCAGTTTCGTATAATATTCTTTCCATTTATTTAACTTTATGAGAGAAATGTTGTCTTCATTTTTCTCATTTTTCCTAAACTGCTTTAATGTTTTCCAAGCTTGTGCCACTTTTGTTCCACCCATAAATCGGTCCAGTTCATTACACTTAGCCTCCCAGTTTATATTTTTCGCCTTATCCACGTCTTTTTTAACTTCTTTATTCCATTTAGCGTATATTTCTCTGTCTTGAGGATCTTTGGATTGAAGCCATATGTGATATGCTTGTTTTTTCTTGAGAACTTTCTCTTCTAGTTCCGTTGACAACCATTCAGGTTTTCCTTTTTTCCGATTTTCAACTTTTCCCAGTGCTTCATTTGCCGCTTCATGAATATATTTTTTAATTACCTCATACAGACTTTCAGGGTCTAAGTCCTTTGTTTCTATATTTTTTATTTTCTGAGCTATTCTAATTTTATATAAGAACTTTGTCGAATCTTGTTTAAAGATTTTCAGGTTATATTTTATGTTTTCTATGGTTGTTCCTATGTCTGTTACTTCATCATTTTTGTGACTTGATTGTTCTCTCTTAAATGCATTACTTTTGCAATAATCATATGGTGGCCACTTCCACATTCTGGCCCTCTAAACATCTTCAGGTCCTTAGTTTTTAGTTTATAATCTTTACGCTAAATGAAATAGTCAATTATTGATTTTAAATTCCTGGTAGGCTGCGTCCATGTAAATTTGTGTATATTCTTATTGGGGAAGAAACCATTTAATATTTTCAAAGAATGTGCCTCGCAAAAATCTATTAATCTTTGACCATTGTCGTTCAGAATGTCTTCTCCATATCTCCCTATTATTTCACTGTTGGAGCTCTTTCCAGTTCTTGCATTAAGATCACCTAAGATCCAAATTTCTTTCTTCTTATTAATTGTGGCTAGAACAGTTGTTAACTTGTTAAAGTACTCTTCCTTGCTGTCAACCCTTGAGTCATCCGTCGGTGCATATGTTCCAATTACCACTATTTCATGGCCATTTTGCTTAATTTCCATGAGGATAATTCTTTCATCTATTACTTGCCATGATTTAATATATTTTTTCAATTTCTGATGTATTCCTATAGACACTCCCCTTTTAGCTCGTTCGCTCTTTTCTACGCCACTATAGAAATGCAGGTATTCGTTTATCTTTTTATTTTTTCTTTCTTTTTTCTTTACTTCAGTTAATACACAGATTTCTAGTTTCATTTTACTCAGTTCACGGAAGACCTCCTCCTGTTTTGTCCTTGTTCCTTGTATGTTCCAAGCACCCAAATTCATAATTCATTTTATTTGCGAATTTCGTTTATAGTTTAATCCGTCCGAATTCCAAGGCTTTTTGCTGAAATTTTTAACCTCTGATCATTTTTTCCGAGTATCGAGGAGTTGGCCCGATGCCTCAACCCCCAACTTGGAGGACCAGGGTTTTAAATCAGAGTATCCTTCTCTTAGATAAGTTGCCTTCTCTACGGCTTAGGAGTCCTATCTACCCCACCTGTTGGTCCGCGGGTGGTATTTTATTTCCCACCTACCCGCCGGCCTAGCTGCAAACAGGCCGGTGAGGGCATTCCCCTATTCGCCACCTGGGGACGCGCTCTTTAGGGTTACAGGTTCCCCAGAGGTACAGTATTTTTATTTATGAGATTTTGGATGATTTTCTTGTAAGTCTCGTTACGAACAAGAATTCTTTTTTTTTTTCAGAGTTATACACAACGTTATTACAACATAATGTACACAAACGTTCTTATTTAAACAAAATAATTTTAAAATATGAATGGTTCTTAAAATTGTTTAAAATACATGCAGTAGAGTTTTTACTACCTAGTAAAGAAATAAGTAAACCTTTTTGTTATAAAAATTGGTCTGTATCATTAACAATAGTTCAACAACTATACCTAATGCAGTATTATTATTGAAACTATGGAAATTATGTTCAATAATATAAATAAAATGATCTGAAATTGTAGACCATGTTATCAAACGTATCTCAGTTTACCACGTGCCTAACGAAGGGTTAAAAATTACCTGCACTGATGCTGTTATTATATCGGTAACTTCTGCTTTTTTGAGAAAATCCAATAGTTCTGATGTATTTGTTGATTGCGGATTAATTGAGTTATCAAGAATTTGAGCCAATTTATATGCGTAAACACTAGGGCTAGGTACAAAGTTATAATAGGATATAGAGCTTCCGCTTTCTTGAATAGCTCCTCTGAATAAACCTAAAACAATTTATGTTTACAATATAATTAAATATTTAAAATAACGAAACAATAAAATATTTAGCAGATACCAGTACCATAAAACATTTATTGGCAAAAAAAAAAATTAACGCCTTGACTACTGTGTGAGATTCCGACATTTTACAAAATAGGACGTTGTCGTATTAGTTTCAACATAAAGTGCTATAGTAGGATCATTTTAGCCTGTCGCATAAGTAATAAAAGTGTCTGTTCAGATTTGCCTCAGGTAGTCAGCGGTTCTCAAATTAAAAATGTACGGTTTTCTTAATTTGATAATACGACATTAGGGATTTTTTTAATAAAATAACTTTGTATTATGTTTTGTAATAATTGAATATCATAATGTAAATTGATAAACATTGAGTATGAAATATACAGGGTCATTCACGCAACATGTTGGTTAAAAGTTTTCAAAGTTCTGGTCGTCACTGGTTTCTGGAAACTTGGAATAATGGGTTATGCAAAGCATTCTTCATTTTTTAAATATTTGCATTCTTCTAGCACTTCCGGTTGTACCGGAAGTCGCCATTAAGTTTCTTATTTTAAATAGAAACTGTGCTTTTTGTTACATAAAATTCTGAATCGATTTTTATTGAGATACAATTCTCGAAAAAATAGCCGTTTTTAAAATATTTTAAGTTTTTGAAAAATTTTTCATATTACACATGCAATTTCAAAAATTAATATTATGGTTAATATTTATGCTGAAAAAATAAAAATTCTTTTTTAGCGTGTACTAAACTCTATTTTTATTTAAGCATAAAAAAATTTGCCAATGTTAATACTGGGTGTTCAAAATTTTGTATTATATTTTAATTTTTATATATTTTATAAATATATCTATAAAAATATATATCTATATAAAACAAAGACTAATGATAGTTGTGTGTGCCGATACTTGCTTTCCCTTTTCTGCACCAAGTGCAGTCGAGAGCGAGCAAGCATCAAATCCTTTCATCCGTCGTCTTATACCAGTCATTCGTCCAGTCATGTCCTTAATCTACCTTACTTGCTAATCTAATTTTTTTGTGCTCCTTGTGCTCTTTTGTGCTTTTTGTGCTTTGCGTGCCTCCGGCTCTCTGCTACATGCGGTTTTTGTTTTATTTTTTTTTTGTTTTTTTTTTGGTGGTTGTTACCCTTTTGTGTTAATTTTTTTATCTACGTCTTAATCTATGGACAGGTATCATCACTGACTCGCTATCCGATTTATCTGAATCTTCATCATTACGAATAATTCTTCAAGAAAAAAGAAAAAAAAAAGATCTTACTTCATCAATAACTTGTTCTATTTCATATGACTAAAATCTTTTTTCAGTATGCTCAATACATTTCCGCCATTGTTCCTCATTGACTTGGTTTAGTGCATCTTGCCAGAGTTGTAAAACGCTGGCTTCGTCGGTGGTCTTACATGCATGTTTATCATAGTAGTTTTTAGTGATGCCCCACACCAATTCAATTGGATTGTACTGGCAGTGATATGGTGGTAGTCTTAGGACCTCATGACCATATTTTAGTGTCATTTGGTCAACGACAAATTTTTTCTCAGTAATGTCTTCTTTGCACTTATTTAATAATTCAGCTTTTAAAACTAGATGTTCGTGTTCTATATTTTTCTCCGACAGCCACTTTCTTAAGTCTTCTTTTTTCCAGCTGCTTGTGAGAAACTTTTCCTCCTCTCTGGTGTGATACGATGCATTGTCTAAGACTATTAATGACCGATTTTTCAGATTTTTTAATAATTTTTCCTCAAACCAATAAATATCGGCGTCCATATTTCCGTGGTAATCATCAGTTTTTTTGTCGAAGAAAATATAAGACTAGCATTGGGTATAAAACCTTCTGTATTTCCTGCATGCAATATAATATATCTTTTGCCATTACTCGCACTAGTACTCGAATAGCATTTGGTAGAATCATCTTGCCAGGATGATTTGGTATTATTTCCTTTCGCAAAAATCCATGTTTCGTTAAGAAACACAAATTGTCTGGCAAATTCGGAATTCCTGTTTTTTAAATAGTTTCTTATAAATGTCCACCTTTTTCCAACAACATTGGACAGCTCGCATAACATTTTACTACTATTGGTTTTTTTTGTATCTAAAACCCATAGCTTTTAATACTTTTGATAAATTGGTCAAACCCATATCACAAAGTTCTCTGTTCTTTATTTTTTGAATAAGTGTCTTTCTTGTAACATGTTCTTTTGCTTTGTACATGTCATAAATGATATTTCTGATTGAGATTTTAATATCTTGTGGTAAGTCGACGGTTTTCGGATGCAAACGAATCCTTTTATCTTCCTTACTTAATTCCTCCTCACTCATTTTGCGAACTCTTTGCAAGGTCCGTTCTGAAATTCCACAAGCTGCACTTGTCCTTTTTTGAACTGCCAGTACTGATGTAATTGGTCCCATGTTAATTTTTTCTAAAGTAAAATAATTTTCCACTTTCAACACAATTCGACGCTCACTTGGAGATGAAAACTTATATTTAGGTGTTCTATCGTTTTCTTGTACGTTATCCATTGTCACTATTGAAAACTGGCGATTGTTGAATACCAATAGCGAGATTTTTCGGAGCTCTCTGAAAATATACACGAGGGGGCAGGGCCTCGGTGGCAGGGCGCGTCGGTCATTGGCCGATGATTCCGGTCAATGGAGAGCCTCGACTCCGCAGACTGTTTACTATTTTTGCAAATATAACAACTAAAATTATCCAGTTATGCGACCGCAAGGAATGGATGCACTCCTCGAGACAATTTTATTTGAAATAAAATTATAAAAGTTTTTTCAATAAATTATCACAAAGCATTCATTTTGCGTTTTTTCACGATTTATAAAAAAATTGTTTTAGTAGCGCTGATTTATCCTCAAGTACTACAGCCAACCAGTAGGCGGTTCGGTACCACAAAGCAGGTAGAAAAGGGAAAGCATAACAGAGTGGCTGTAACTAAAGTCATAAATTATTTTTTGGGCGTTAATCCGAAATACGACAGGGTAAAACGACTTTACTTTATAATTATAGTTACCATGGTTTTTGAAAAAGTGAAATATAACCTATATTCGATATTAAAAGAAATATGTGATTTTTAATGAATTCAAATTATTAATAAAGTAAAGAAAAAACTTTATTAAAGAAAAATAGAAAATACCAATTTGCAAAAAAATAATAAAATTTAAACAATAAATATTTTTAATATTTTAAGCTTTAATAGTCCAAATACGAAACTATGACTCTAACAAACACTATAGCTTCGAAATTGAGAGTGGCACAGAGACGAATGAAACGGGGGAGTGATGTTGCGGGAATTGCTGATGTTGTGGAACGCATAACTGAACTGAAATGAAACTGGGCAGGCTATGTAGCCAGAATGAACGACTCACGATGACAAGCAAAATTGAAGGGTTTGGTGCAAAAACCGATCAAAGACCATTTTTGTAGAAATTGAGTTTATGGCATTTCTTTCCTTCAAAAATACCAACGCATAGTTTGGAGCAAAACCCGTACACGTATTGTGCAAGAAACTCAATGTAGAATAACGTGAATAGTTATTGCACCAAAAATGTTAATAGCATAGGCTTTAGGATCGATGGTATTGAGAGCATTAATCGGCCATGTGATTCACAATAGGAAGTTCTAACCTCACATTTTCCTCGAAAATGGGTAGTTTTACAGAGTTTTCTGGTGAAAGTGATCCATGCCATAATTCCGATAATAGTGATGCTGACCCATATTATGTAGTGGAAGAAGAAAGTGGCAACAAAAGAAGCAAAAAATATAATTTAAACAACGATAACAAAGCAGGTAATTTTATAAGTAAATAAAATAGTATAGTATAAATAAAAAACAAATATAAGTAGTATAAATAAAGTATAAATAAAATAATGCTCATATAAAAATGTAATTGTAGATAAGATGAACAAAGCTAGTGGTTTAGATTTAAAGCGGGGATGTATTCCAAAGCAAACAAATCAAATGATATGATAACTCAAGCAGCACAACTGATGCAGATAATTTATTTAGTTTAGTTTTATATCTATGTACCACATTTATATGTTTTATTGTAGATGAAACTGCAGAAAGGCGCTTAGAAGAAAATACACATAGAAGAATACACAACTAGTAGTGGTAAAACTATTGCAGCAAAGAATCAAGAGTCCACGTGTGAGTGTCGTAGCCGGTGCTTTGAAAAACTGACGGAAATGGAGAAAGATGCAATATTTACAGTATTTTATGCAATGGCAGATTAATACATTCAAGATAGTTATTTAGGGTCGCTCATAGCTGTAAGAAAAGTATTTAAAAGTAGAAGAACCAGCGTACATGAAACGAAGAAGTATTCTTATCGCTATTGTGTTAAAGCGGGTATAAAATCTCTAAAAGTGTGTCGCTCAGCATTTTGTAACTAACATGCAGTTCATAAATCAAGAGTATTAAAAATTGCACAAACAAAAGCTTCTGGTACGGTGCTTGAAAAGGATTCCCGTGGTAAACACCATAATCAACCAAACAAAAAGCAGGAAAATATTGTGAAACAGATTGAGGAGCACATAAATAGTTTTTCAGTTTGTGAATGAAAATTTCTAATTTCTAATTTTACCCTTTTTGTCACTTCACTCATCCATCTAAGCATTTTTATTTCCGCCACATGCATTCGTTGTTCCTTTTTCTTTTTAACGTTCAGTTTTGTAAATCATAGGTGGTCCTATAACTGTTTTATAGAATTTTCCTTTTTTACGACTGTATAGTTTAGAAGATCTGTGTTAGACCTATTTTGTTGCTACTGTTTATGTAATATTCTGTTCTCTTTTATTTTTTCTTGAACTTCGTTAGACCACCACCAGGTCTCCTTATTCCTAAACTTTTTTCCTTACGTTTTCCAAGTATTTCAATAGCAGTATCTCTAATGATACTGGCCATCTTTCTGTAACTTGTATTAGGACTTCCTTTCATGTTCCAACACATTTTTTCTACCATTTTTGCCCTAAATAGACCGTCTTTCTCATCTTTTAACCTCTACCACTTGATTTTTTGTGGTCCTCTACCATATTTTGGTTTGGCTTTGCTTTTTACTTTGATGTCCAGTACAAGCAACTTCTGTTGTTGGCTTACTGTCTCGTCAACTATTACTTTGCAGTCCTTACGTTCATGTATATTTTCTTTTCTTACCATAAAATATTCTATTTGGGATTAATTTTGTCCAGTTTTGTATGGAACAGGTTAAAATTCTCTCTTTTGAAAAAATGTGTTTACAATGGCCATATCCAACGCTATTGCTAATTCAAGTATGTAATCTCTAGCTTCATTTCTAGTTCCAAATCCTAGTCCTCCATGTATTGATTCATATCCTGTCTTAGATTGGCCCATAAAAGAATTAAACTCACCTTCTATTAATCTGATATCACAATCTAATAAATTATTAACTACTCCCGTTCCGGAATATACTAAATCTTTTAAATTTACACTATTTACCTCTCTCCATTCTTCACTTTTCTCATAAGATTTAAACTCTGTCGTTTTTGGTTCATCTTTTGCATCCTCCTCACTTCCTTACGTCCAATATCCAGTTAGTATCTTCATTATAACTTAACTAATTTGTTTGATAATAATTACAGCCAATATATCCTTGCCAATTTGCTGTTTTACATTTAATATTGTATTTATTTTCAATAATAAATAGAAAACTTATATTATATGACAAGGAAATATTTTAACACATGCAGTGGCTAACACATGGTTAATTTTTTTTAGTTTTTTTTGGCCTAATTAATTTTCCTGTTCCCCCTTGTTGGGTGGAACTTTATAAAAGCCTTGTGGTGCACCACACACATGGGATGACAACTACAGAAGATATGCTGAACAAAGTTATCCAATGATGCCATATTTTAGATTGTAAAGTTTGTAGACAAGATTTGCTTTGATTTTTAATATGTTTATTTTATACTTTTTTATGTAGAATAAATATGATTAGTTAATACCTTGGTTTATTCTTCTTCTTTCAGTACCCTGTCGGATTATCGAACGTTGGCGATATTATTGGCAATAATAACTTTCTTTACGGCGGCTCTAAATAAATTAGCCGTGGTCTGTTGATACCATTATCGGAGATTTCGGAGCCAAGATGTTCTTCGTCGGCCTGGACCTCTCCTTCCGGCGATATTACCCTGTATTATGAGGTGTAGAAGGTTATACCTCTCTGGATGTCTCATTACATGACCAAAATATTGTAACTTTCGAATTTTTATCGTTGTATCCTTGGTTTATTGGCCCCAGCCAAACTAATTGTTCAGATTTACTTAAGATAAGACGTTCTTACATCTGAGACACTGAGTTAGACGAGACCTACCAATTGGCTTCCAAAGACAGTTGTGAGTTTTATTGTTCTACATTAGCTCCCAATTTTCGGAGGTAGTTAGATTGATACCCATTGGCACTCATAGTTTCTGATGTGTCGTTCAATGGTTACAGAAGAGAAAATAAAATACCGCTATTTAATTTAAACTGAAATCCTTTGAAAAGGAGCCCTATATGATGTCTACTAGGAATGTGAATTAAGTAAAGACTTCCGCATTGAATATTTTCTATTTACCGGTGAAACCTGCAGATAGCAGATTTAGATGCAGATACCTAGGTGCTGAATTAAAAAACTTACGACCGCGTTTAAATTCCCAACTTTCCTTTATCTGATAGAGATATAAATCTAAATACGCCTCGATTGTGATCCGTCACTCATCCGACAAAATCTGCGGAAGCAATATCTAATTTTATTTCTGTTTTTGGTACATTGCGCGTACTGACAATTATTATTAACAAATAATTAAGGTAACACAGATAATTGTGGTTTAATTATGTTTTTAATACAATTATATTGAAAATCTATTAAAACAAAAAATAATTACGTTGTAATTATTTTCCTTATAATTAAATTCAATATAATAAATAATTATTATGTTTCTCATAGAAAAACTTCACTGCGATTTATTTTTCCCAACAATATTTGTCAGCTTAATTGAAAAATCTAAATTTCTAAAGCTATTTATAGGATATCCTGAAAACAGGAGAAAACAAAGAAAGTGATAAAGTGAAGATTCTGATTGTTCTTAAGAATCTACTCAGTGTTCTGATTCTAATTCTGTTTTGAACATCTAAGGAGTCTGATAAGAACAAATATAAATGATCCAGGACCAACATAAACAAAAATTTGAAGAAAATTTGGCAGTCCACTCACTTCCAATGAAACAGTATATTTACGGAACTGGAATGCAGATGAATTTGTGTTAAAAACTATTTCCGCTGAAAATATATGTAATACTCGCTAATGTTAAGATAAATAAATAAATTTAAAGGACAGATATTTTTAAAACCCTTTCCCTGTGGTCTTTTTAGTCAAATAACTTATTACTACAACAAAAAATACCCAATATATCAGCAGGTCCTACCATTCATTTAGAGAAAGTCGAAGCAGGTTTAATCCAAAAGCTTGTACACTAGATGAAGCTCCATCAAAGATTATCTGTCTACATTAAAGGCTGGGACGACTGTCCCACTGTTTGTCTTCTTCTTCCTATGCCGTCCCCATTAACGGAGGTTGGCGACCACATTTTTAAAAGCTTCTCTGTCTTTTGCAACGTGAAATAATTCGTCTACAGTCATGTTTGTCCAGTCTCGAATATTTCGCAGCCATGACTTCCTCTTTCTACCTATTCCCTTTTTGCCATCGACTCTACCCTGCATGATGACCTACAGAAGACTATATTTATTATTTCTCAGTATGTGTCCAAGGTATGCAGTCTTGAGTACTTTTATTGTTCTCAACAATTTTTTGTCTCGACCCATCCTTCTCAGCACTTCCTCATTGGTGACCCTGGCAGTCCATGGAATTCTCAACATTCTCCGGTATATCCAAAGTTCAAAGGCTTCAATCTTCTTAACTATTTGTGCTTTTAGTGTCCATGTGTCTACCCCGTACAATAGTTTCGACCAGACGTAACATTCAACAAACCTCAGTCTCAGCGCAGTATTCAGATTTTTGTCACAGAACAATTGCTTGAATTTTAAGAACGTTGCCCTTGCCATTTCTATTCGTACCCGGATCTCTTGGTCTGGATCTAATTCTGTGTTGATGTAAGCTCCCAGATATTTATATTTTGTCACTCTCTCTATTTGCTGTCCACCAAGAGTTAGTTGTTTATTATTTATTGGACTCCTTGATACTATCATAAATTTGATCTTATCTGTGTTGATGTCAAGTCCCATTTGAATGCATTCACTACTTATTGCATCTAGTAAAGTTTGTAGTTCTTCTATACCCTCAGCCATAATTACCGTGTCATCTGCAAATCTCATGGTGTTTATGATTTCTCCACCAATTCTTTTCCAAATTTTCTTTCCCATAAGGCTTTTCTGAATATGACCACTGAGTATAACGCATCCTTGCCTAACCCCTCTCGCAATCGATATATTATTTGTTTCTATATCGTTCACCTGTACTATTGCTTTCTGGTTCCAGTATAAACCGTTCTGGTCTGGTTCCGTTAATAAACTCAATGTCTTTTTTGTGTAAATTGATGTTTTCATCAATTTAGACAAATCCGACATTTCTGCAAGAGTACGTGCGTGTTTTGTACGTGAGTGTTTGTGCGATAGGGTAATTACGCCACCTAGGAAAGAAATCTGAACTACCAACATCTGACATTTCGATCATATTTTGTTCTTAAAACAATACGGTTGATTGATTGCTAATTCATTCTACAAATTGTTGATTCAAATATTCTTAATCGAAAATTTTACTACTTCACAGTAATTAATTGTTTTTGGAAAATTGCGAAAAATATAGGTTGGTAGAGATAAGAGTTGGTAGAGTTCATGGTTGTACCTAGATCTTTAAACTTCGTTTTCAATAATAGGTCCAAACATTTTTTTTATTACTTTTCATTCGAAGACTTCCAGCTTTAGTTTTGTGTCTTCTGTCATCACCCATGTCTACCATCCATAACATACTATTGGCCTGATAATCGTTTTGTAGACCCTTATTTTCGATCTCCAGTGTGTGTTTCTGGAGCGGAACATAAAGGCGAATAAAAAGTAGGGTTTGTTTCCTTTTCTTTTTAACCTTTACTATTCTTTTTTGAATCTCTGGTTCTTATCTTAATTTTAATTAATAATTTTTTAAATTGTGTTAAGGCATATCAATTTTTTTTAAAATGCGCGGAAGAAAATCAAATCTCAAAAATGCATGTAGCCAAGCCGCAGGATGTAAACAAATTGGTAGTGCTAATAGATCGTGCGAACAAGCTATTCAAATAAATAAAAGTCGAAGCATAATGTCAGCAGCTTACCAATCTGCAAACCGCTGTCTATTCGCACTGGATAAGCTCATAAAATAAAAAAATCTTACAAGAAGTTCAAAGCTCAAAATCTATAAATCCATCGTCAGACCTGTAATAACATACGGATGCGAAACGTGGACCATGACCAAAGCAAACGAAGAAAAGCTCACACGCTTTGAACGAAAAATACTTCGAAAAATTTTCGGACCTCGCCATGACATCACCACAAACCAGTATAAGATCAGAACCAATATTGAATTAAAAGCACTCTACAATGACGCCAATATTGTCCAAGAAATTAAATCACAGCGACTAAGATGGGCAGGTCACGTGCACAGACTGCATAACGATAGACTGGTAAAACTGGTATGGGAAGAGATTCCCATAGGCAAAAGACCACTCGGACGTCCCAGAATGCGATGGAGAGATAACATCCAAGCAGATCTGCGGAAAATGAACATTCCATTTGACCCAAGGTTGATGGAAGACCGAACAAATTGGAAAAACGTTGTACAGTTAGCCAAGACCCACCCAAGGTTATAGCGCTACGTAATGATGATAAGGTCAGAAGAGAGCCATACACAAGAATTTTATGCACATCTTGATCAACGCGTACAACAGACTATATTAAGAACGAGAGCTGCACGTGAGGAGTATATAGCTACATCTAGAACACAAGAACGTGAAATACAGCTGATCAACCACGCATTTACACGCATGTCATTTGTTTGTCTTGCATTTGAATATGCCCCAGAAATTAATTATTCTGCGTATTTTAAAATTGCTGTGGGTGCAATATATACAATATGCCAGTATTGTTAGGCATTCAAGTTTCACAATATAGCATTTGACATCTGCTGGGCATCAAAAAAAGTTATTCTAGAAATTTATTCTACCATCTCTTACCACTTCACCAGAACCTTTAATTACTTATTACTGGTGATTCAAAAACTTGTTAGAGGGTGGGCGAACGTCATATGTATTGTTCTTAGCAAACCAAATGCAATGTGTAACAATAAAAAACAAGTGAAATGGTTCATTTATTTAATAGGTTTATAGAAACTGATTTACTTATGGACAAAGTGCAAAAAATGCATACGAGAGCTGCATGCTTACCTTTAAAAAGGATTTTGATTCAGGTACACTTGTCAATTGGATACACTTATCAAAAGATGTAAAATTGTTACTGTCAAGTAATTACAACATTGATTTGCCGCGCGTAATTGACATTCAAAATCGCCAGTCGCTTCGAGCGTTATTTCTGAAAGAACGAATTATTCCACAGAAAAGTTCTAATAAACGTTTTTGTTTAAAACTATTACATCTACATTTTTTGTTTAAACCATTTTTTACAGCGTCCAGGGTGGAAATGACAAACTTTTCTGTATGTTTTTGAAGTTCCAAAATTGACATACTCAAAAAATTCAGCTGCTTTATTTCGTTTTTGGAGATCAAATCTCTGACGACTCCAGTATTGTAATTACTAAAAAACTTTTAAAATGCACTCGTATTACTTAATCCTTACCTTTGCTCATTTTGCTTAAAATGTGGCTACCGACCGAACTTGAACCAGCACTCTCACCCCCAATAGTAACTTTGGAGGAATCTCCACCAAATAGATGAATATTTTCTGATACCCATTTTAGTGCAAAATTTTGATCTCTTAGACCTAAATTTCCAGGTAATACACAATCATCTGTGGCAAGAAAACCTACAAAAATATAAGAAAATTATTATATGACATTCGTTAAAATCAACAGCACCCAAAATATATGTTTATTTAATCGAAGTAATCATTAAATCAGACGAATGAAATGTTCTAAAAATTCTTTTGTGGTTTTATTTACCGATAATGTTTTTATTATTATTGTTCATGGCTATTCCTATAATGATTTATTTTATTGCAGTAAGCGTTGCGCAGTTAAATTGTAAGACTTCTATTATTGTAATATATAATTGTAATACATGTATCTCGATTAATACAGGGTGGCGCACCGAAAACGAAACAGATGCATTTACTGGCAGATGATTCCTTTAAAAAAAAAACGCTTGGAGCCGTCGATTTTATTATCGAGGGGGAAACAAAATTGGCATAAAATCACATTAACATTTGCAGCCCCCTAAGCGGGGGTGGCACCATCCCTAAAATCTTAAATGGAAAGGGGGGTCGAATGATCCATCATTTAAAAGGTCTTTCAACTCCCTTTACAATGATGTAAAATTTATGTACTTCAATTCAGTAGTTTTGGAGATTTATTGATTTAAAGTTTAAATACATCATCGTAAGAGGAGATCAATACATAGCAGCAAAGTTGTTAAAAAATTAAGAATGAACTGACCTGTCAGCCTAGTAAGTGTTGAAAATGACCACCATTACTTTACATGCAATAATAAAGATTTTGCTGAAAACGTTGCAGGACATTTTGCAATATTTGAGGAGTAATTTGATGGCACTCATTCACAATTCTTTGTCGTAAATCTTCTAAGGATGTTGGCTGAGTAGCATAGATTTTGCTTTTTAAGTAACCCCACAAAAAGAAATTTAAAGGTGATAAATCTGGCGATCTTGGGGGCCATTCAACGGCACCTCTTCTACCAATCCATTGACCTGGAAAGGTCTGATCTAAATAATGCCGAACTCTTAATGCGTAATCTGGTGGGGCACCATCCTGTTGGAACATCAACATATCCTCAACGTATCGATAATCATTCTGATTTTCAATTATATCTGTTAGCGCAGGATCTATGGCATTTTGCAGTAATTCCAAATACATTTCACCAGTCAAATTTCCAGGTAAGAAAAAAGGACCAACCAAATGATCGCCAAAAATGCCAGCCCAAACATTTAATTTTTGTGGCTGCTGTGTGTGTACCTCATGGTAAATTCTGGGATTAGAGTCCGACCAATATCGACAAGTATGACGATTTACTTCGCCATTTAAAAAAAAAGGAACATTCGTCGGAAAAGCAAATGGTAAATAAAAATTGTTCATCGTTTGTAATTCGTTCACTCATAACTTCACAAAATTCTAATCGCTTATCAAAATCGTCTTCATTAAGTTCTTGTACAAGGTGAATTTTATACGGATGAAAATTATGGGCCTTTAGAATCCGTTGGATAGTACGTCGACTAACACCACACGAAGTTTGCAATTTGCGGGTACTTAATGTAGGATCTACAATAACTTGCCCTAAAACCCCCACTTCTGTTGCTTCGTTCCTTATAGGATTTTCAATATTACGTTTTTTATTGGTGACTGATCCAGTTTCCCGAAATTTAGCTACAAGTTCTAGAACATATTTTCGGTGCACATTATTGTTCTCATGTCGCTCATTAAAAATTTGTGCTGTTCTATTACCGCACTGATTATTTCCGAAAAATGTTTCAATAATTTCAACCCTTTCTGCCGTGGAATATACCATGGTTAATTTATGTATAAAGCAATAAATGATATTTTAACAACAAAGATTGGTCAAATGAATCGCAAACTAATGTACTATTTCCTATTTAAAATAAGTACGTGGCATTCTCTACTTATCTTTCTTCAAGAAACAACTTTTTTTGTCACAAAGGACACTTCAATTGCTATTTTTATTATTAATAAACCATGGGCGTAGTTAATAAAAGCATTTACTTATCAAGAAAATGCTTTTACTCAAATTTCTTCTGAAAGAAGTACAAACTAATTTGATGTACCTATTAAAGTCTACTTTAAACTTTAAATCAATAAATCTCCAAAACTACTGAATTGAATACATGAATTTTACATCATTATAAAGGGAGTTGAAAGACCTTTCAAATAATGGATCATTTGACTCCCCTTTTCATTTAAGATTTTAGGGTTGATGCCACCCCCGCTTAAGGGGCTGCAAATGTTAAAGTGATTTTATGCCAATTTTGTGTTCCCCTCGAAAACAAAATCGACATGTCCGAGTGTTTTGTCAAAAAAGGAATCATCTGCCAGTAAATGCCTCTGTTTCGTTTTCGGTGCGCCACACTGTATATGAAAGGTCTCGGGAAAGAATGATCAGGATTCATTTTTAGTCAAAATTTCGATATTGGCGCCATCTTTGAGCCTTTTGTAGAACGAACCCAAGCATACTTTTGTTTGTACAATAAATATCATGGAATATACGTTGTACACGTTGTACGGTAGATAATAAAGGACAAGAATATAAGTTAATTGAGAATAACGATCAGGTTCCTCGTGCTTAAGGTTTCGCGGCTTTAATTAACTTGTTTATGGTTATAGTCATACTGTCAACTGATTTTAGTGTTGTTGATACATCTAAGGAAATTATTGAGCCAGGTGGATTTAAGAAGCGAATAAAAACCGACAAAATTAGTGATGCAATGAAAAAAATTACGTGCCACCACTCACCAAGTTGGAGAAGACTGCAAGTGCATTTTGTAGAACTGTTTTTTAGTCTTTCCTTCGAACTAAAAACAAAGATTATTTTTTTCTGTTTATGAGTTAGTAACTATAATGCTGTTGTTGCTGTGAACGCAAGACATCACAGCAATGTTATGAATGTACGTACCAGACGTGGAGCCAACATTGACTCCGATTACTACCCGGTCCAGGATAAACTAAGGGCACGAATCTCTAACGCAAAAAAAGGTAAAGGAAGCAAAGAAGATAAATTCGAGGTGGACAGACTACGAATCCCTGATAGTTAGAAAATTTGAACACAAACCTAAAGAAAAACTAAAGACCAAATGAGTAGTACTGTTGAAAATATAGATAATTACTGGAATAAGTGCGAAAATATCCTGAAAGAAGTAGCAACAACAGTTTTAGGAAAAAGAAACAGGAAAGGAAGGGGGCAAAATGGTATGATGCGAAATGCTCACAGGCAACTCAAAAAAAAATCAGGCGTATGGGAAACTCCAAAACAGAAGGACAAGACAAAATCAATAGGAGTACAAACACATAAGACAAGCAGAGAAAAACATACTAAAACAAAAAAAGACATTTAGAAAACCAGCTACAGGAACTAGAAAGGCTCAATTCACAAAGTGTAGCGCGAACATTTTATAAAAATGTGAACCACAACAGAAAAGAATTTAAACCTAGAATAATCATAATAAAAAGTAAGGAAGCCGAAATTATCAATGAGCATAGTGGAGACGTAAACGATGAGAGGGAGAAAAATAATATACCAACAGAAGAAGAAGTTGCCAAGGCAACAAAAAGGTTAAAAAACAACAAATACCCTGAAGAAGATGGTACACCCCTTGAGCTGTTCAAGTATGGAGCAAACGAGCTAAAACAATACATAATAAAACTTGTTGCATCCATTTGGAGAGAAGGAGAACTCCCAGACAATTGGAATGTAGGTATTGTAATACCTATTCACAAGAAATGGGATCCACTATTATGTGACAACTATCGAGGCATTACCCTCTTAAATACGGCTCACAAAGTACTGGCTTATATACTTTATGATCGTTTACTAGTATATACTGGGGAAAAAATAGGCAAATACCAATGAGGATTCAGAAAAAAAAAGTCAACAATTGATCAGATTTTTATTCACATACAAACCTTAGAAAAGACCTATGAATATGGAATCGATATCCACCACCTCTTCATAGATTTACAAAGCGCTTATGACAGTGTAGATAGAAGCGCAGTTTATAATGCCATGGCAGAACTAGATATTCCGTCGCATCTGATAACATTGGTAAAGGCAACTCTTTCGAAAGTTGAGTGCAAAGTCAAGGTACAAAACAGAGTGTCAAGGTCTTTTCAAACACATACTGGATTACGCCACGGAGACAGTCTATCGTGCCTATTGTTTGCCATAGGGAAATCGGACATAACAACTAGAGGTACGATCATCAATAGAAGTGTACAGATATTGGCCTACGCAGATGACATTAATATAGTAACACGGACAAAAAGAGACCTAATACAGGCTTTTGAAATATTAGAAAAAGCCGCGAAGACAATGGGACTGCAGGTCAACGTATCCAAAACAAAATACATGAAGGTCACGAACAGCACACAAATAGCAGCACCACAAGATCTGGTGACAGAAGCACACACATTCGAAGGCGTCTTGGAGTTTATATATCTTGGAACACAACTAAATAACAGCAACCTTGTAAGCGTAGAAATTAAGAGAATAGCAACCTTGTAAGAATCACACATAATTAGCAGAAAAACCAAGATACTAATATATGAAACTCTTATTAAACCTGTCCTGACATACGCGTCAGAGACATGGACTATGGTAAAAAGCGACAAAGAGCTGTTAGGCCGCTTTGAAAAAAGAATAATTAGGTACATATACGGAGGAGTACAAGAAAGCGGGGTATGGCGTAGGCGCTACAATTTTGAGTTGAATAAATGCAACATCGTCCGTTCTATTAAAATGATAGACTAAGGTGGCTTGGACACCTTGGAAGAATAAACACTGGCCCCAAAGACCCCCAAAGACAGATAATATATCAAGAGCCAGTAGGAACCTAGAGACTTATCAACCAAGGGAACAGGCAGGATTCCGAAAAAGTTACGGAACAAATGACCATCTACAAAGTATAAAAACCCTAATAGAGAAAGCAGCGGAATACAATAAACCTCTAGTTCTAATATTTATCGATTTTTACAAAGCCTTTGACACAGTTGAGCTAAGCAAAATATTACAGGCGTTTAAAGAATGCAGGCCAGATTATAGATATACTAAATTATTATACAAAATATACCTGCAGGCAACAACCACTGTCAGATTACACACTAACAGTAATCGCATAAAAATAGAACGGGGGTTAGACAAGGAGACCCAATGTCACCTAAATTTTTTAATAGGGTGCTAGAACATGCTTTTAAAAATTTGGATTGGATGACAAAGGGAATAAAAATAGATGGAGAATATCTAAACAACTTACGTTTCGCCGATGATATACTTATAATAGCTGAAGATCTAGGTATGGCAAGAGAGATGGTACAGGAACTCGTTGTGGCTACAGAAAGTGTAGATTTAAATATAAATATCTCGAATACAAGAATCATGACCAATTTGGTACTCAACCAGAACATCAGTATTGTTGGGAAAGAAATAGAACTCGTAGATAGATTTAAATACCTGGGACATGAAATGATGATTGGCAGGGATAACCAGACTCATGAACTGAAGAGAAGAATCGGCCTTGGGTCGGCAGCAAAACTGAGAGAAACTTTTAAAAGTGAGCTGCCCACATGCCTAAAGAGAAAGGTATTTGATCAGTGCGTCCTCCCACTCTTGACCTATGGAGCAGAAACACTTACCTTAACAAAAGCAGCAGCTACCAAACTGAGAGTCACGCAGAGAAGAATGGAGCGGTTCATGTTAGGAATAACTCTACGAGACAGAATAACCAACGAAGATATCAGGAGAAGAACCCCAGTGACTGACATCATCGAGAAGATAGCCAGACTAAAATGGAGATGGACAGGACACATAGCCAGAATGACAGATGGCCAATGGACAAAGAGGTTATTGGAATGGAGGCCAAGGGAAGACAAGAGAAGCGTCGGTCAACCACCTACAAGATGGACTGACGATTTAAGAAGACTCAATAAAAACTGGGTAAGAGCGGCGCAAGACAGACGGGGTTGGAAACATAAGGAAGAGGCCTATGTTCAGTAGTGGACTCTTGAGGCTGGATGATGATGAGTAGGAACCAGGAAGAGAGGCAGGCCAAGATCTAGATTTAAAACTCAAGTCAAAGATGACTTGAAGAATCCAGGGGTCAGAAATTGGAATGCCAGGGCGAAAGATAGGGGGTAAAGAAAGACTAATTCTTGAACAGGCCAAGACCCACACAGGATTGTAGAGCCAAAGAAGATGAACTATAATGCTTAAAACAATTATTATTTAACATTTATTTCACATTTGTAACAGTTCTATCTGTTGGTAGACGGCGAAAATAAACCCTGAAGCCAAAATTTTAATACATTTTTCTATAGTTATAGAGTTCAGGTAAATATGAGTGGCTCGTTATGAAAAAATATTATTTTCTATAAAGCATGGTTGTTTACACGATGCCAGTAATCGTCATGTTCAAACTATAAAAAAATCTGTTTAATTTTGACGATGTTAAAAAATATGGACATAATAAGTTGACCGATAAAACAAGAAAAATGAAATTAAGCTTTTTACAGTCTTCGAAAGGAAAGAGACCTCAATATTCCTTGCATGATACAAGCAAAAGGTATTTTTATGAAAAATAGGGATGTTCACTAATTTTTAAATATAGTTAAATTCAATTAAATTCAATAGATTATAAAATATATAAAAATATAGTAAACATGAAATTGTTTAAAAATATATATTTTTTAAGATAAATCAATTCTTAATTTTAATTTTGATGAAGGCTAGAAAAACGGCTCCTCGCAGCAAGGCTACGGTGTGTGACGTCAGCAGTCGTAACGACAACTTGTTGTGTATACGTATTTACGAAGTGTTCTTCGTTACCAGTTCTTTAAGTATTTAATCACTGATAATGAAGCCAAATAAGTGGTGTTTGCTACAAAGAGAGGAAAAAACTAGAAAAGGCAGTTATTATGCAAGTTAGAAAAAAAAAATAAATGCAAATCTGTACCTCGGAAGGAATCAACACTATGTTCATTTTTAAAACTTTACAGGAGAGCAGTTCTAAACTTTTTTTCACCAAAAAGTATTCTTGCTGCAGCTATTTATTGAGATATCGAAACAATATTTTAATAGAACATTCTGTTTATTGTTATGTACATAATACATTTGTTATAATTAAAACCAAATTTGTTCCTGTGTTTTTTAACCCTTTTAACGGACATGGTGTTGTATCCATCTAATAAAGTTATTACACTGTAATAATTAGTATGGGGTATTCAATAACAACTACAATCCTATTTGACTTTTACTGACAAAATTTATTTAACCATACAATTTTCCTTTACAAATACAAATAATATATCTATATATTTAACCAAAATTGCATTTTAGGTACAAACCACTCAGTCATTTTCAAGTAAGTCTCCTTCTGGATTGTCACTATTGTAGGAACATATGACAGTAATGCCAATAGATCGTTATACGTTTGTTGTGATATAAGTATTGGACTTTGTGATACCAGTTGCAAATCTTTTGGCAATGTAAGGTGTCGCCTTCGAAATCTAACAAGGTCAATCTCCTGGTTTTCGTTATGAAAATTACTTTTTAAAAACAGAGTTCCAATGCTGTTTTGTTTAACGTGCAGTTAAACACAGTTTGACAGAAGAACTTGTTGTTTGTTAATGTCTCTTTTTTATTAATCAAAGGCGGATTGTAAGATGTTTTGATTTTTAAAATCTTCTAGTTCCATATTATGTACGGTATATTTCCTTGAGGTCTGTCTGACTAACTGCTGCCAGTCCCAGGGCGTGTAAATAGAAATGTTAAGTTTTTTCTCTTTCGCTCTATCAGCGCATGGACAGTGTCCGCCTCCATGTGAGTATTACTCTTTAGTAGAGACTTCTGGATGATAATTTTTACTTTTTTAAACAAGTAGGTATTAATGCTAACATTTTTATTCTGGCCGTAAAATTTGTAAGACCATAGTATGATTTCTTCTATGTTACTGTCAGGAATGACGATATCTGCCCATTTTAGTAATGCAGATCTTATTTCATTTCCACTACGAATAGTTTATCAGAACTTTTGTCCATATCAGACTGATCTTCGCTATCAAAACTCAAGGCATCTCTAATAATATGCTCTTCATTTAAAACATCATTGCTTGGTGTATTATTTGATTCTGAAATTAAACAAGGCGTATAATATTGGTTGTAAAAGATTTAATAATATTGCTAGTCTAAGGTTGGTATCAAATCACTACATTACCCTTTTGATGTTATGTTTTTTAATAATTTAAAAATAATGAGCAAAGAGGTATCATCATCATCCAGCCCCGTTTTCACATCCATTGTTGGATATAGGCCTCCTCCAAACGTCTCCAGTTCTCTCTATCTCTAGCTGATGCAATCCAGTTTGTTTCTATTCTCCTTAGGTCGTCGGTCCATCGGGTGGGTGGTCTGCCTCGACTTCGTTTGTCGGCTCTTGGTCTCCACTCCAATAATCTCTTCGTCCATCTTCCGTCTTCCATTCTAGCAACATGTCCAGCCCACCTCCACTTTTGTTTATTGATTCGCAGTATAATATCGTCAACGCCAGTTCGTCGGCGTATCTCCTCATTTCTCACGCGATCTTTCAAGGTCAGACCAAGCATTGATCTCTCCATTCGCCTTTGTGTTACCCTCAGTTTTTCGGCAGTAGCTTTCGTTAAAGTTAGGGTCTCTGCTCCGTAGGTCAAGACTGGTAGGATGCATTGGTTAAATGCCTTCCTTTTCAGGTGAATTGGAGTATTTGTTTTAAAAATGTCTCTCATCCTTCCATATGCCGCCCATCCCAACGTGATTCGTCTATTTAGCTCGCAGGTCTGGTTGTCTCTGGTTATTCTGATTTCATGACCCAAGTATGTGTATTTATCGATTAATTCTACCTTGTTGTTATTGATCTGTATCTCTTCGCTGGGAACCATATTGGTCATCATTTTGATTTTCTTGAAATTTATCTCCAGCCCAGTTTCTTGTAGTATGTAATTCAGTTCTTGGAGCATGTCTTTGATCTCTCCCAGATTATCTGACAGAAGCACGATATCGTCCGCAAAACGTAGATGGTTTAATCTTTCTCCATCGATGGATATTCCTTTCTGTTGCCATGTTAGTCTTTTAAATGCATACTCAAGAACGGTAATGAACAGCTTTGGTGACATGGTATCACCTTGCCTGACTCCCCTTTTTATCTCTATCTTATTAGTTGCTGAATGTAGACTTATGGTTGTTGTGGCATTTTCACGAAAAAAGCAAAAAGGTAGCTTACCTGTAAATGCAGTAGAAGAATTCGCAGAACTTTTTAGTAGGTACTTCAAGAATCTTTCTCCTACGAGAATTATGGTTCACTGTTCTTATTATTAGTAACAAACCACTGTAAACATACCATAAATGGCAAAAGTATTATTATTAGATCACTGACAGTCTACCTCTCATCATAGAGATATGCGCGACGATAATTCACATGCGTAGAGGGACAAAACGTTAAGTCCACATGGTGTTTTATCCCTCTAAGTAAAAATGGACTTGGTGTTCTTTTAAAGGTCACTTTCTTTATCAGTACATGGTTTAGGACCTAGTACTCTATTCCTTTAAATAAAGTTATAAAAGTTAATTTTTAATCTGTAAAAGTATCAAAATTGAAAAAATGGACATAGTGTTGTATCCATCCGAGGTACAGATATAAAAACCTGTGGTTTGACAATTTTAAGTGAATATGGTGTTAAATTGTTTGGAACTGTAATAAAAATCTTCTCAGAATTGTTTTTAGATGTATTTAGACACCCAGGAACAAAACACCACTTATTTGGCTTCATTATCAGTGATTAAATACTTAAAGAACTGGTCACACTTCGTAAATACGTATACAAAACAAGTTGTCAATACAACTGTTGACGTCACACACCGTAGCCTCGCTGCGAGGAGCCGTTTTTCTAGCCTCCATCAGAATTGAAATTAAGAATTGATTTATCTTAAGAAATATATATTTTTAAACAATTTTATGTTTGCAATGTTTTTATATATGCTATAACCTATTGAATTTAACAATATTTAAAAATTAGTGAACATCCCTATTTAAGGCAGTCAAACTACATCCAATGTATAATGATTAACACAATAGTATTAAAATAGGGTAGGCACATAAATTTCGTGGAATATTTGAGAGTAATTTTAATTTATAGTTTGGCTACCCACGTAAAGGTATATTGGTAAAGTTTGTTTCACGAAAAATGGTTGAGTGCGTAATGGTTACCTGAGTTGATCCTATTGTGTATACAAGAGTCTCTCAATAAACTACCGAAGTACACAGGGTCGCACTTCAGAAAGTTTGTTATTTAATATATTTCATTGGTAGCTGTGTAATACACCATTATAAAAATTTATTAAATTATTTCAAAGGGTATTTTCAGCTTGTTCAAGTGAACATACTTGATAATTGAACAATTTTTAACATGAAGAAAGTAATTTTTTTAATTCTATTGAATTATTTAATTCTTAATAATAATTTTTAATAATAGAAAATAGAATTTAATAATTGTGATATATGGATCTAAATTCAGAAAGGTACTTTCGTTCATACTTTTTACAGGCTTAGGACTGTCAGCAAAAAACTGGCGTGTTTAAAAGTTTTTGCTCTTCCTAATCCGATATCGGTAAAAATGTACAGTAATAATAGTTCTATTTACAGCATATACATACAAACGAATACATAATGTACAAAAAATAGATGAATTGAAAAAAAAAATATAGAAAAGTTAATATTTACAAAAAAAAATACCCAAAATAGCCAAAATATATTTATGAATTCCAAAATACCTAATTCTGTTTCGCTGTCGCTATCCTCTTCAAGATTAATAACAATTGGTTTAGTTGTGTAATTCAAAGTAACATATGAATTTTTACGTTCATTACATGGCGTACTGAATTGTTCCCTGTTTAACACAATTCTTAAACCATTGCTCAAAAAGCTCTGCCGTTGTATCCTCATGGTAGTCCACGCAGGAGTCTTTAATGTTCTTTGCACAAAGCCATAAGGCATTTGGGACCCAACCATTTTCTGATCCTGCATGTAAAATTGTTATTCTTTTTTCTTTGTTTGATGGAGCTTTTATTTGACATCCGTTGGAAGAATCGGACCATCCTTTGGATGGTGTTTCGTGAGTGTCAAACCATGTTTCGTCCAGATAAATTATTGGTCGATCTTCTGTATGGTACTTTCTTATGGAAGTTATATATTCAGTACGCCACTTTTGTAAACGATGGGGCTCCATAAGCACTTGCCTTTTGTCTACAGTTTATTTGTGTATCATCATTAGTAAGCCGTTGTTTTAAAGCATCTAATGTAGGTATCCGTTGCTCTTCGTACATTGTGAAAATTTTTCGTCTTATTAAGTCCTTATCACTTTCGTTAATACATTTGGTAGAACCGGTATCCTTACGCTTCCTTCTTGACTTAATGGGATTTGATGTAATCCTTTTCACTGTGGTTAGAGGTATTTTCGTTAAATCAGATATTTCACTGGCAGCAGTATTAGCAGTAAGTTCTCTTTTAAGTAAAGAACTATATATTCTTTTTACGATTTCTCTAGCGTCAGCAGATAAATGCTTTCCTTTGCTGGAACACTGGGAGAAGCACCATCAATGTTTTTCCACGAACGCCACATAATGCTGTTTTATAGGTATAAATAGGTATATAACTGGTAACACTTGTAACACTTTCAACTAAATGAAACAAAATGTATATTTAAAAATTTCTCATCGGTTTTATATACTTTTACAAATTATATAGAATAGAGGGACCCTGTATAATTATTCCAGGAAATACTTAACGATCAACAAATTTATTGTGGTCATTAAAAGATCAACCATTGATAGTGAAACTCACTGTTAAAATGTTTAACACTTTATGAAATAAAATGTATTCTAATCGTTTTTCATACGATTTCTTAATCGTTCTTATATTACCAGAAATTTATTATACAAACAAGATAACGACACTCCACAGTAGCTTCAATTTTACCTACATATTTACCTGCTCAACTAATGTTGACTAAGCTGGGGTACTTGCGGTCGGGTTTTATTGCAATCATTAAGCACTCAACCATTTTTCGTGAAATAAACTATACCTCGGAGCAACAGTGATATAGTCCCAAATTTCAGTTATTTTAAGTACACTATTTACATAGAATTTCTTACACTCTATACTGGTAACACCGAGATATGTATAACTACACAAACTTTTGCTCTGCAATAGTCAAGTTAGTAAACTGTTTACTTCAAGCAGCAGCAAGAAGCGTTACTTCCTGCTTGACAATGTCAAGTGTAACGTTGCCGAAATGTCGTCAAAATAACTGTTTTTATCAAAACCAAAAATTATCCAACGCCGGGTCAAACCCGGAAAACCACATACTTAAATAAACTTTATACTTATATTTAATTGCAATTATTAACGAATCAAAACTTTTTTTATGGGTTACCTCCAATTGAAAAATAATCTCAGGGTTTTACGTCAGCCATTCACAGAAATACAAAAGCCAGAGGAAGCTTATGGGTAAATAAAATTTAACAATAAGATATAACCTTATATTAAAAAAATTGTTAATACCAAAAAAATAAAGACACATTTTAATGATAGAAAAAAATGTAAAAACCAACAATCCATGAAACGAGTATGTAAATAAATATAAAAAGAATATAAAAAAATGCCGTAGGTTATTTTAAAATAGAAAGTTACCGAGTATAGATACAATAATGCGTTATAACTGGTTGTTAAATGTGTGGTTGGCGGACAAAAGCAGACAAGTCAAAATTTGAGTTTTTTCAGGAAGCGAGAAAAACTGTTTTAAAATTAAACGCATAAATAAATGTAGCTTTTATTGGTTAAAATGATGTATATAACATACATGTATTACAGTACAAATTAAAAACAAGAAAAATGTTAAATATTTTGGATTTTGATTGACTTGTCCAGTTAGGCACGTCTCTCTTTATTGACTTATCTTATAAGGTTGATCATGTACAAATTACAAATAAAGTAATATATACAAATAAAGTGCTAATTTTAAAATAAAAAAAGAACATAAATATTACCTGTTACGAAATAAACATTAAAAATACAAAATTAAAGGAACAAAAGCATCAAGTTTGAATTTAATTTATTTCTTCATCATCACTACTTACAATATCGGGGTGCGTATTTTGAGTTGTAGCATTAGTATGCAAGCCTCGATAAAAACTGTGAAATAAGGTAGGAATTAAAGGTAGTAGCGAGATAATGTCTGCTTTTTTCTCTCTAGAAATAGGGACTGGTTGATTTGTTATAATTGCAACTTCCGACGGTAGTTGGCCCCCTCTTCTGTTGAAATCAATAATCTTAAATGGGTCTTCTCTATTAAGGCTGTCTTTGAATTGAACGATTGCCAAGTCTTTCGTATATCGAAGCCATCTTTTGTCCAGCCATCGGAACTGACAACCATCAGTGTCTTTATTCCTTAGTACCATGCAACCTTTAAGTAAAGATGAGAAATCAAAGAAGTCTGTTTGTGACATTTCCATAACAGTGAATTTAGAGCTGCTTGAACGTACAAGTTGCATCCAATCATGAGGGTGAAATATTTGAATTTCAGTTTTCTTCTTTTTTTCTTAATTATACTATGATCAGTATCTACTTCCAAGTGACTGTGGCCTGGTACCATGAACTTATGATCTATTAGCTTAATATTAGATGAGGATCTATGCAGAACCCACGTAAACATGGCTGATACATGAGAATTACGGTTTTGTCCCCCACATGTGTCTGAATAATAAATTACATGTTCCAGGTGGTACGATCGTTTGCAGGTGTTTGTACAGACAAGATGCTATCTGATTTGCTCCTCTGCCTGCAACAGATTCATACCACATGTAACAAACAGCTTTTCCTGTACTGTTATCATGAACCGTCAAATTAAACGTCCACAACTGTCTCTTATAAAATGCAACCCATGACTTTAAATCTGGAGTTGGTAAACACTGTTGTAGGTCGAAAGTGTATGTCCTTAAATGTGGAACAGTTTTGGCAGTTTCTGTATCTTTCCTTTTTTCATCATATGTTTTATCAGCTTCCATTTGGTGAGATTTGTGGTCTGAAGAGAGAAGAGACCTTCTGGTCGCCTGTACAAATTTTTAATTGCATAATAAATTTGTCGCAGGTAAAACATGTATCAAGTTTTGGCTTTTTAAATCCAAGGTTGAGCTTTTTAAATTCCTGTGAATAAATCTTGATAGATTTGGGAGCAGTTGTGGACTGTTTGAACAATTCGTACATTTTTTGTAAAGTTAGGTGACATGTTAAGTACTTTTCGAAATGTGCTTTCGTAAATAGTGACTTTCGTACAGTGGAAATGAAAGTATATGATTTTTTATTTCTATTCGTTTTTCTTCACTAATTTTCGTTTTTGGTATAGTTTTTCCTCTTTTATCTTCTATATTAGTACCTGCGATCGTAGATTGTTTCTTACTGGCGACAGGAAAAATAAAGTTTTTGCTTTCATCGAAAACGTTAAGAAGTCAACAGCGACAGATAGGCTCCCTTTTTCCGTTTATAAAAAGAGAATAAACCAAAGTTCTTGACCTGCATTTAACCTTGTTCAGATCCATTGTTCTCGATGTGAAGCAATTTCTTTTACCCAAATTACAAATTAAATGAATCATTCACATAATATCCTGTTTCATGACTCCCTCAGTCTTTTCGCTAGCCAGCAATTTCACTGATAACTGTACCTAATCAGTTAAGTCAAACTTTTGGTTAGGTATACGCCGATCTAAACCAGATAAAAGGACTTGATTGGTTAAGTTCATCTCTAAAATGGATAAAATTGTGAGTATGGAAAAGATCACCATCTGATATGGAACCACAGGTATAACATTTGACTTGTCTGTTTTATTCCAGCGGTAGATAATTTTTTTTAAGGTATTTTAATAAATAACACAATTTTCTCAAAAATTGACTTGTCTGCTTTTGTCCGCCGACCACACAAATATCGGACACTTAGTTTTATTAAAGACATGGCAACACCGAATCAATTCACGAAGCAATCAACCGATAACAGCGAAACAGACATTTTCCGATGAGAGCGACGAATTATTAACAATTCGCCATTCATGCAATATACTTGTACATCATGAAAATTGTAATATATATATTCAACAAAACACAAAGTAAAGTCTTATAGTTACATATTATCTAAATTAATAGGCCTTAGGTGGCAACAAAAACATCATTGGTCCTTCTCGTCGAATAGTTTACCAGAAAAAAGTGATTGTGTCTCATTGTGTAACACGTGGTGGATACAAAATTCAAAGTAATTGCGAATCCTTTTAAACTATGTAACCTATGTAGAGCCAGACGTCGCCATGTTACCAATTCCAAAGGTAACTTGAACATCCTAATTTGTAATAATATATCATGTAACATAACTATAAATTAACAACATTTAACGGGTTTTTACCCATATATTTTAGTGGCTCATAGCGTGTATACTTCGTTACACTGATGATGGAAATTAACTTTCCGAAAACGTTCTGTAATGTAATTGTGATACAGCCCGTTTGGGTATTTTATTATATACCTTTTATAAAGGATTTGAAATAAAATTTTTTGTAATACATGCTATACAGCTAGCTACAGGAACTTAGTTTCCTAGTGGATATTATATTTGCCTTTTCGTCTGTTTTAGTACAAAAGCCGTACACTTAGAACTGGTAAGTGATCTTACCACTGAATGCTTTATAGCCTCACTTCATCGCTTTGTAGCACGACGAAGTATTTGTAGAAAAATATTCTCAGATCACGGTACCAACTTTCATGTCTCAAAGGTTCTTTGAAGTCAATTTGAACGAAATTCTAGGTAAACTTAGTCAGGAAATCATGAATGTGTTGCTTGTGTGAGTCCATTTCAAAAGGTAAAAGAAATAATAAATTAGACTTACTCACAATCAATTTAATTTAACTGTCCAGACGACCGGTTTCGCTTTCTACAATATGCGAAGCATCTTCAGGTCACGATACAAAGTTAAATATATGCTGAAATAATAAACCCATATCAGGGTATTGTCTAATAAAGATAAACAAAGATAGATGATATAAATAATATAAATTACAGTACTTATGCCAATATTACATGTCTGTGGTTATTCAAAATGAATAAAATGTTTAAGCAGACAAGGTAAGAACCACAAATTGGTAAAATAGTCTGTTAAACTGTAATGAATTAATACATGAACAAATAAATAAAACATTACTTACATGCCGGTACTCTATTAATTGATGGTTGAAAGAACATGGTTCAAACTATCTTGTATTGTTGATTAGAGAACTCAAGTCTGCTACTGTAATTGTTTGACAGTAAACGGGGAAGTTCTTGAGGAGACAGATTTTATCCAATGAAGTAGAGATAGGTGTAATGTAATTGTTTGTTTGATGAAAGTAATGTTCTATACCATTAAGTTATTTAAAAGTTATTTATATTTATTCTAGAGATATATTTATGAAATGTGTGTTATTTATTGAGATTTTTGTTTTTGAAGGTGACAGTTGTGAGACAATAAACGATAATAGATGTACAAATTGTGTGGGTGTGCAATTATATCAACTTGTAATTATCAAATTTCTTTGAAAATGTTCTGTTGCAATATGTGGTATATGGTTGTAAAGTCCAATATATAAAGTTAAAATTAAAACTGAGGACACTTTAAGACACACGGAAAACACACAAAAAACACTTAAAAACGGGGGGACGAAACAGACATTAAATTTAAAAAAGGGAGGATTTGAAAGTACTACATCTCTTACTTGGAGATAATGAGTTTTTTATGTTATGTATTAGATTTTAGAGGTAAATTTGACAAATGTAGGTTAAAGTGTGACAGCTCTTCTTGTATTTTAAATGCTGTAAGTTAAGCTGTAAGTTAAGTTATCTAGTTTTATGAAAATAAGCTGATATTAATAAATGTCTAAAAATTTTTAATTTTAGATATCAAAGTTATTTGATGTGTTAATATTGGCATATTTTAACAAACTTTAAATAATTAAATTTCAATGAAACGATATAAATAATTGTAATACATCTTCTATGATAACTAACTCAGCTTAGGTCAAAGTTACAGAACAAACTTAAGTGATTATTTGGTAATTGAATTAAATATGTACATTTGTAATCAAAATGTATAACAAAATTACAAACTTTCTTTGAAATAATTGTTGGTGTGAGTTATCTGTCATGGTGTGTATAAATATTTTTAAATATTTATTCCAGTTCTAATATGTTAATATGGAACTTAAATAATAAGCAAATAAACTATTGATGATAAAATAATTGATTAATTAAAGAAAATTGACTGAATTATTAAGCATTCAATAGTTAGTTGGTAATTCTAATATCTGATAGTTGGGACCGGAAATTGGTTATACCAACAGGTAAACGGTTCTCCATTTAAACCGGTGTAAAGCAAATTTATTCTTATTTCAATTTTCCTGTACCATGAGCAGAAATATCATCACACCGACATGAACAATGGTGAGTTTGTATAATAATTTCTGTAACACTTTAACATTTTCAAATTTATAGCAGTTTATAGTTAAAATATAATATTTCTATTTGAAAATGTAGATTTGCATATGATTAGGAATAACAAAGATCCATTTAATTAATACTGCTGTTCTGAACGACTTTACAATGTTGTGTTGGGAACCATCAAACCACGTGTTGAATTTGAAATCAAATATTTTGTAAAGTGAGTGTATTTCGAAACCAGATGGGATGTAATAATAATTTTGGGTTAAATAAGTTGAGGTACCATACTAGTTCAATACTGATGTTTAATATAGTTTTAGGAAAAAAAAGGTGTTGTTTCTGGTAATATGTTAATGAAATTCTGTGAACAAAAAACCCAGATCCATGGGGGACCAGATTTTAAAATTTATGTAGAAAATTTAAAAAATCCAAGAAGTATATCAAATGTATTTGATTGTATATGGGATTCTGGAATAAAATATTGTTTGACCATGATATTGAAGTTAATTCCAAAAAATGTGTGAAGATAATGGATACTATATGGAAACCTCACATGAAAGTTGATTTTGGGGAATCAATTCTATAAGTATATGGGTTTTGGTGTGGAAACCAGGAATGGAGTCGGATCAGGTAATATTATTTATATTAAATATTATATCAATACTGAGTATACTGGTGTGTATTCTAGTTCCTCCCCTCAAATAGTCTTTAGGTCTTGTGAAAACAATCTTCCCCTACTTTAAAAAAAAATACTTTCCACTTTCTACTTTTACGGATACCTACAAGGCTTAGGTTAACGAAAACCGACACTTTTTTCTTTTTTTTTCATGCACACAAATGCTCCTTTCAGCTATAGAGAATCCACTGTTTTTTTCTTCCTTTGCCAAAAACTCTCTTGGCTCAACACCCCCTTCCATCAATCAGATTTATTTATTTTCATTATTTAAAACAAAATATCCCTCTTCCTTAATTTCAACGTCTTCACATTTTCAGTCGTAAGTACTTTAACATTTTCTACTAACTAGGAACTACAAATTCCCGACTTCCCTTCAAATATTTTTTGTACCTCGCTGTTAATCTCTGATGACACTCTTTACAAAAACCTTTTTCGTAATTCTTCTTTTCACCCAAAAATTGTTCTCAGAGATACTTCAAACCAACTTTACCCTCACTGATACTATAAACATTTTCATGAACATTATTTATTACAAGATTACAAATATATATTCAAGATGCATACATATAATTTCCAATTATTAAAAATGAAGTAGGACGTTTTAAGAATTCAGAAAGGAAGAGAGTTGTTAATTACAATTAAACAGCCAAATCGAATACCTCGGTCACATCATGAGGAACAGCGAAATAGAAGGGTTTGCAAAATACAGTTTGCCATGATGAACGCCAAAATACGAAACGAATAGGCACTACAAGAAGAAGAAGAAATAGCTTTTGTTTATTATGCGCATGCTTTCTAAAAAATATAAAATATTCTCTTAAATACAACAAAATATATACATACCTAAAGCACCTAGTCTATAGTTTAAGGTAACGATAACCATGTTATGATCTATAAGATACGATGGATTATACCTTTGGAATCCACCATCCCAAACTGCGTATCCACCACCGTGAATCCATACATATACAGGTAGAAAGATATTAGAACCAGGTTTCTGAAATTAAAACTATCATTAATACTTTCTACTTCAGCATTAGCAAAAAATATACTCAGTGACATTAGAAGTGTTACACCCAGAAGGAGTAATTTCTTGAACTTAATTTTTTGGCAACAGAATGACTATATTTAAAACATGCTATGATAACAATACCAATGGTTTATCTCTTCTACTTTTTGTAAAAATAAAGTTTTATTTTCTAAATTTTTTTGTGAGAGACCGACTTGTGAAAACCGGTTCGTATAGAAATTTTTTGTTATTGTTCCTCAGTCTAATTGTATTCAGTGTAAGCAAATGCCTCGCGTTCGAATAAACCATAATTACCACCATTTTAGCGATTTTGACAGGGGCAGAATTATTGCGTATAAAGATATGGGTTTGTCGTATCGCGAAATTGGCCGTCGTGTTAATTGTACGGCAATGACGGCTATGCGTGTCTGTCGTGTGTGGACAAACTAAGGAAGAGGAATACGAAGAAGACCAACTGGTCAACCAAGGCGTACCACGGAGCGTCAAGATAGGCGCTTTAGATTACTGGCTCTGCTAGACAGTTTTGCTACTGCGCGTCAAATTGCTGACCAATGGTTTGGAGTAGTAGGTAGACCTGTTAGTATGCGTACACTATATCGTCGTATTTGAGCCTTTGGATTGGTTTCATTCCGCCCATGACTAGTGCTTCCTTAGACTGCGGATCACGGTCATCAACGTTTGAATTCTTGCAGAGAACGGCAGCATTGGGTAGCAGAATGGCGTAATGTAGCATTCAGCGATGAATCACAATTCTGTTTAGGAATGCATAATGGTCGTAGGATGGTAAGACGCCGCCGTGGAGAACGACGAGATATCGGGTTTGCTGTTGAGAGGCATGTATACTGGACAGTTGGAGTAATGGTTTGGGGGGCTATTGCCGATGGTAACCGATCACCATTTGTGTTTATTAGAGGCAATATCATAGCTACGCTTTATGTTGAAGACATCTTACAAACCAGTTTACTACCTTATCTCGACGGCCGTCGAGACGTCCTTTTTCAGCAACACAACGTGCGTCCCCATATTGCTCATCAAACTATGGACTTTTTCCAAGAAGCTGGCGTTAATGTGTTGCCACGGCCGTCCCGTGTTCCGGATTTAAATCCTATCGAACATGTATGGGATATGATGGGAAGGAGACTGTCCACTTTGCACCATCCTGCACAGACTCTGGCACAGTTAATACATGAAGTTTAAGTTGCTTGGAACGAGGTGCCACAAGCAGACATTGAACATCTCATTTTGTCCATGGGTAGACGTATACAGGAGTGTATTCAGCTACGGGGTCGCCAAACACATTATTAATTTTTTTTTGATTACTTGTTAATAAAAATTCTTGACAACGTTATCGTTTCATTCTTGATGTAAATCTACCATGTTGCCAAAAAATTAAGTTCAAGAAATTATTCCTTCTGGGTGTAACACTTCTAATGTCACTGAGTATATTATAAAGGGAATTGTTCTTTCTATTAGTTATTTCTATAAGTTTTTTCGTTCTACATTACACACATGCTCTGTAAATTCTGACATATTTGATCAAAGATTAAATTATCGTTTTAAGTAATCAAGAAAGCTTAATTATATAACAGCCCAATTTTTTTCCTAGGAACTTCACAATCCTTAGCACTTTATCAGCTTGAATAACTCGTTTATTAGTATACTCTTTTATTGAGCCTATACGCGTGTAAGGTAGGAATCTAAGGAGGTGTATCATCGAGACGAAAGCCCTGTCTCGCAATACTGGTCATTCATAGGTCGATGAGCGACACCTGCGTATTCCAGTCTATTAGATTTATTTTATAATTTGTAACGGCATGGCCTCCGTCCCGTCAACGTTTCGTTTGCATGTACTTCCAATGCAAGTTTTACTTCCATCTATGCGCTCTAGAAGATATGCAAGGCCGACGACCGAATAAAACAGGAGCCGCCACACGAGAAAATCGAGTGTTGTTTTGGAAACAACTCCACTAGCCCTAGGGTGTTGACTGAACTTACTTGACTGTTCCTTACCTGTCTTCGAGTGTTGATCTGAGACAGACATATTCTGAGGCTAAGTGTTGATTAGTCACTTTCCGCTCCTGGCCATATTGTTGATCGATCCGTACTTATTTAAAACCCCCTTCCATATTTTCACTGTGTATGTATTACCACACCTCTTCTTCTTCTTCTTTTTCTTCTTCTTCTTCTTGTAGACTACAACCCGGGGTGGGTTTTGGCTGACTGCACAACTTGCTTCCATCTTAAACGGTCGTCCATAATAGTTGGGTCAGTGGGCAGTTCCATTGTTCTTAGATCTGACCATATATTTTCTCTCCATCGCATTCGTGGACGTCCTAAGGGTCTTCTTCCTGTGGGGGCTTCCTCCCATATTAATTTGGCAAGGCGGTTATTAGGAGTCTATGGACATGGCCAGCCCATCTAAGACGTTGGGATTTAATCTCTTGGACTATATCTATACATCTGATTACCACACCTCACAGAGGCGTAACTAGTGGGAGGGCGGTATGCCCCGGACGCCTTATATGTCTTCTTTTTCTTAGAGTGCCGTCTTCCTACGGAGATTGGCAATCATAATGGCTATTTTTATTTATGAATTTATTGATCTAAACAAATCAATCGATCTGCATTGATACCAATCGCGTAGATTTTTCAACCATGAGTTCTGCCTTTGGCCAACAGATCTTCTTCCTTGAATCTTTTCCTGTATGATGAGTCTCAAAATATCATATTTTGGTCCCCGAATCTAGTTTTCTGGTTGGTATAGTGGTGATTAGTTCTGTTTCTTTACCAACCCTTTCCAGTACTTCTTTATTTGTAATTCTATCAGTTCATGATATTTTTAATACCCTGCGGTATAACCAGAGTTCGAAAGCCTCGATTCTTTTTAAATTGCATTTTTTTAATGTCCAAGTCTCAGCTCCATATAATATTATTGAAAATATATAACAGCGAATGGTACGTAGTCTGATCTCCAAATTTGGATTTTTGCACGTTAGGAGTGGCATCATTCGTATAAATGCTGATCTGACAATCTCTATTCGCCTGTTTATTTCTGCAGTATGATCATTAGTTTCATTGATCAAAGTTCCCAAGGACTGATATTTTTCTACTTTTTCTATCACGTTACAATTGGTTGTCAATAGGAAATGTATATTTTGTGGTCTTTTTGTAACTAGCATGTACTTCGTTTTTTTAGCTTTTATAGTAATTCCCATCTCAGCACTATTCATACTTAAGCCTTCTAAGATGACGTAGATCTTCTTTACTCGTTGCGTAGTATATTATATTGCCTTATATGTGGAGACCTTTAAATTGGCATAAAAATTAAAAATAAAAATTAAGAAAGTAACGAAAAAGAATTTAAACATATAAAACTATAATCTGGTACTTAACATTGTAGAATTTGTAAGTTCCTCGATATGTATTGAAATCCCCTCGTACACGTATTAAAACACAAAGTAATTTTGCTAATTCCTTTTTGCATCGCCGAGTTAAACACATTTTTAGAGTTTGTTTATATCACGGACGCATATTCTTTGATATTGTTCTTTTATTTTAGCTGCTCGATACTACGTTTTAAACAAACATCCACTTATATCGCTGAGAATTTTTTGCCGAAAAGATAATTGCGACACTCTCGCTGAAGTCACTGTCAAAGGCAGTTGGTGTCCGCGTTAGTCCATTTATTAGTCCGAATTTTCTTCAGATTCGTAAATCTTTTTTTATTGTTTATTTTTATGATAAATAAGTGGTTTTGTGGCAGTTAATAGTAGCAGTTCAATGTGTAGTTGCAGTCTAAGTGAGATTTTGAAAGATAACCACATTTTGCCATTGTATTCAGTTCTACCTGTTCCAGTTTTTTAAGGAGAAAAGTTTCCAAAGTTTGTGTTCCAGTGTCCCAACTTCCAACCTAAATCATTTGCAGTGGGATATGCAGTTTTTGTTCGCGTGGCAGAGAGTTTAAGCCCAGTTCTACCCCCAGAAATTCCAGTGAAGTCTAGTTTTCACTCCCAGCATTTTTGTGTAAAACCCCTGTGTAATCCAGGGAACCTTTGTGTTTAAATTTTAAAGAAAAAGTAAGAAGAAAAATTTTTAATAATAATTGCTTTCACAAAAGTGATAAGATAATTTTTTATTTGTAATTATTTATTTCTGTTATCAATTATAGCCCAGTAACATTAGTAAGTTTTTCTCTTTGTTATTGTATTTATTTTTTTTTGTGACTATTACTATAGTATTTTGTATTGTCTATTTTTGTAACCGTTTGTGGTGAGACAACAATAAACGTCTAATTTATTTTCGTTACAATTTTTAAATTTTTTCCCCAAAACAATTTGTTTCTCACATAATGTCCTTACAATTTGTCACCTCGAAGCGGCGTCCCTATTTTAAATAGCTAGAGGTTCTTCTTTTTGTTTTTGTTTGTCCATTTGTTCCAGGAGATTCATGTAAATACCCTTTTGCTTTACTCTTTGTAGTTGCCCCAATCCAACCCCCTTACCATTCAACTTATCCACGACCCAGCTACTACAAATAAGCCCTGAGTGCCGTTCGCATAAGTATCGTTTATTTTGCTTGCCCTATCTCTACTCCCAGTAACTTCTGTCCCAATTTTTAACCTCTTATAGCAATACCCTATGTTGTAGGCAAAATATTTCATTACAACATAAAATAGTTTTAATGTTTACTTGACTTAATGTACGATGCCAAGAAAAATATTAATACACGGGGCCCTGCTCAAATTTGTAACTTGGATCATTGATAGGGGTACATTATGCAAGAAATAAACAATGCACAGAGGTATTTACAGACGGGGGGTTTTGCTTCAGAGAAATGTGACGAAATGGAAATTTCCCTTGGAAAAAAGTAGGAGACGTTTAAAAAAAATAATGCCTGGAGAAAACTATCGCTCGAAGATGGATGAAACTAACAGATCTAAGCTTAAATGTTTAGACAAGGTACACCCATAGCTTCAAACTAGTATGCAAAGAATGAAGACTCTATTCGAAAAATTCAAAATCGTTCAGGTTGAGTACTGACTTAATGATTGTTACATAAAACTTGTGTTTTAGCTATGACATTTTGTGAATCCTTCGAAGAGTTTGATAAGAAATTGTTAATGAAATCAAAAGACTTCGCCATGATTTAAAAGTTGCAAGAATAAATGAAGAGGCCAGAAATTGGGCTACATGATGAAATCTGTTCTAAATGCCTTTGTTGCCATAAAACTGATTTAACAGTATGTGTCCCTATTGCTTCTAATGAAAGAAGTTTTTTAAAATTGAAACTGGCAAATTGTTTGGCAATGCTCTCGATTGAACATTGAAGTAGCAAACACCATTAACTTTGACAATGTCATAAAACAATTTTTAGAAATAAAAATAAGAAAAAAAAATGGTTGTAAGTAAAAATAAATTAAAGTATAAATAATAAGAAAATTATTCTGTGTTATCAATGTTAACTCTTAACTGTTAACTCTATAGGTTATACTCTATAGGTATACTCTATGGTTAACAATGTTAACCATAGGTATAAATTTTATACTTTTAATAATCTTGTTTAATAATCTTAGATACGCAGATGACACAATACTCCTTGCGGACAGTAGAAAAAGACTACAGATCTTGGTTGATCGCATTACCCAATACTGCGAACGGTATGGAATGGCACTGAATACAAATAAAACAAAAATCATGGTGGTAAGCAAGAACAAGATTAAGGAAGACAGTGTTTAGGCTAAAGGAAAACTTTTAGGCAAGGTGCACAGATATCAGTACTTAGGTTGCGAACTAAATAAAGAATGGGATAGAAGTACGAAAATAAAACGGCGTATTGAGATAGCTAGAAGTGCTTTTAATAAGATGAAAGCAATATTATACAATGGAAAACTCAATATCGAAATTAGAAGTCGAGCATTGAGATGCTACGTGTTCTCTGTCCTGTTGTATGAAGTCGAGGCCTGGACAAGTACAGAGGTCAGAGAGAAAAAACTCATTAACTTTGAAATATGGTGTTATCGAAGAATGTGGAAAATATCTTTAACACAACATATAACAAATGCGGAAACGTTACGAAGAATCAAAAAAGATAAAGAAATACTCAACACTATAAAGAAACGAAAAATGAACTACTTTGGTCACATACTAAGAAACGAGAAATACGAATTGATGCGGCTGCATACAAGGGAAGGTGGAAGGCAAAATAGGACCGGGGAGAACACGCACGTCCTGGCTGAAGAATCTGAGACAATGGAGTGGGAAAACGTCAATAGAACTTTTCAGAACTGCTGCAGATAGAGTCAAATGGGCAATGATGATCGCCAATGTCCTTAGGGATGGGGCAGGTTAAGAAGAAGAAACATTTACGAAATATTATGTATCTTGAGTGCACTTGAAATATTTACGTCTGCTACAATATTTAAGTTTGATTTTTTTATTTCCTACCTTAAAGATTCTTATGCGATGCCAAATTCTCGTTATAACTTACAATATTACTAGTACAGTTCTTTACAAAGCACGTGGTGTTCGTGTGTATCAAGGTATAAAAAAATGCTTATTAAAAGCTTAAAACTTTTATTTTAAAGAAGATCTTTTCGGAATTGAATCATTCCATCATCAGTTTAATAAAAAGTTGTTAAAACATTGTTGGGCCACAGAAAAATATTGGGGAAGGACATCAGTAACAAAAACAATCCTCATGGAATTTACAAAGGTAAATGCAATAGACTGTTAACAGTGTTAACTTCGTTAATTAATAAAAACTAAAAATGGGGGCATCTTACATGACCCCTAGAGCTGGTGAGATTTTTTTTTTCGATAAAATTTCGATAAAAGTCGATAAAATCTCACCAGCTCTGGGGATCATGTAAAATGCCCCCATTTTTAGTTTTTATTAATTAACGAAGTTAACAGTCTATTGCATTTACCTTTGTAAATTCCATGAGGATTGTTTTTGTTACTGATGTCCTTTCAATGTTTTTCTGTGGCCAAACAATGTTTTTAACAACTTTTTATTAAACTGATGATGGAATGATTCAATTCCGAAAAGATTCCTTTTAAAATAAAAGTTTTAAGCTTTTAATAAGCATTTTTTTATACCTTATACACACGAACAAGACCTGCTTTGTATTCAACAGGTATACTAGCCACTCCTGGATATCTCCACTTCATGGTTTTATTCCAGTTTCACTTTTAACAGTTGTTTACAGTTTGAATCAATTTCTTTGCTAACATGGTATTTTTTGTTTTCATTCCACGAGAGTCCAATAAATGGTGACAACTTTTTAAGGTGGTAACAAGTACTTTTAAGAATTATTAAACTATGAACCAGTGCAGCACACATTTTGTGACTAGACGTGTCAATGTATATATGAATTTAAATCTGCGGCAATTTTTACGCTTTCAGAGAGGCTTTAAGTCGCAATTATTTTCCTCTTAGATCAACTGTCCTAATAATTTTTACGAGGCATTCTTTTTATTTATCTATTTTGTAATTCGAGTTAAATTCTTTGCAATAACAGATGGCAATTAATTTTACTTAAATAAATATTGACTATTTTGAGACTTTTCCTTTAGTTATTTTAACTACTGTACACTGTAACTTTTGTTTTGACGTAAATTAATGACATGAGTCAAGCTGATTTGCTTGCAAGTGGTTAAAACTTAAATATGGGTTGCATTTTGTCAGAGGGCCACTGCATGTAGGTCACCGATAAAAACCAATACACGATATTAAGAAAAATCGAACGAAAAATTATATAAATCGAAATAATACTCATACTTACTACAGGGGTATAAACATTAACGAAAAGGCAATCTTCATCTTGGTCGAGGTAACTTGATTGAGGCTGTGGGCATACTTTTGTATTGTTTGTACAGTTTAATACTCCGGTCCATCCTTTATGACTTTGAGGTACCTAAAATAACAATTTTAGTATAATGTTGAAATTGAATTTCGTAAAAAAGGTTTAGATTGTATAACAATAATAGTTTATCAAAAACTGTAATACAGTGAAACTTCTGTTAACGGACAACTCTCCACAACTGAAACCTCTACTGAACGGACAGTTTTTAGGTCACGGCACATTTCTAATGTGGGTATATAGGAAGACATCTGCGAACAACAAACCCTCTTTACAACGACCCCGAGAAAAATTTGCCTTAGTTTTTCTAAAAAATTATTGTAATTTTACCTGCCAACAACGGACAGTCAGGTAAAGACGATTAAAAGATTAAAATTGGGGCTCCGGAAATCCAAATATGTACATAAATATTGTAGCCATAAAACTAATTAAATAAGTAGGTATTTATGGTCATAAAAGTAGGTACTTTAGGTAAAGTTTGTTTAGCAATAAATGGTTGACTTCAATTAGTACCCATGGTACAATGAATACACAAGGTATGATATTGCGCATGACATTTTGACAGCTGGCCCAGGAGTGTGACGTAGTTAAGATCGCCTGAACCACCTCGAACCAATTATTACAGCTTAACGTACACATTAATTTTGAAATTATAGTTAAAAAATGATCTAAGTTTTTTTTAAATGTTTTGTTTTGGTTATAATTGAATAAAAAATATATTTTCAGTAGCGTAAAACCTTTACTTATCCTAGAGATTCAGGCGAAATATTTATTTTTGTTTTCTTTTAATGTAAGTACACTTCTGTGTCTTTAGTAAAAAAAAAATACATATACTAATAATAATAAGTACTCTTTTTGTATGCAAATCCCTTGAAATTTAAAAATTTTCTGCAGAGGAAATACTGTTAATAGGTAAATAGTAGTAGATTTGCTTATTCTGATTCACTGTCACTCACTTCCAAGCAGTTTTACTGAAATAAAAACAAAATAGAGTACAATAAAGAAAAATCTGTTTTACAATTCAATATGGTATTTTAGATGAGTTATAATGAAATTTAGTAAAATAAAAAATATACGTTACTATAACCTACCGATTATTATATGCAAAATTTACTTATCAAACAATATAATAATATGAAAATAAGACACAACTTAGTTCAAACGCAAAACACAGACTTCAGACGACTTTACACCGGGAAGACAGAAAGCTTGTATAAAAACAAAAGTTCAACAATAATATCGGTTATCAATGGTGTCTATTGCAAATTGCAAGTTATGAGATATAAATATATTTTAAAGTAACTCAATACTGACTGAGTCATCTATTTTATAATAGAAAAATAATTTAGATATATGCTTACATATGTGTCTTTATACAAATGGTGTTTAGTTACTGTTTATTTATACTGTATAGTATTTTTTTTTTGTAAAACTGAAAGTTCTTATTTGCCATTGTATATCTGGTTTTGTACCCTTTTCAAAGTACGCTGTGCAATTGCTTGTTGCAATAGTGACAATGAAGATAAAATCTTTAGGTTTCATACATTTCCTAAAGATAGTGTGACCAGAAAACTGTGGATTATGTCTTGTTGTAGATAGGATAATTTTAATTGTAATACTGCGAGAATTTGTTCTACACATTTTAAAACTGAAGATTACCAAAGAAATCTACAACAGGAACTTTTAAATTACGTTTCTAAAAAGGGTCTAAAACTCAAACCTGAGGCAGTACCTAGTCTTTATTTGCCTAAATCAACATCGGCTGCCCTTTTAACCAACAGAAACGCGTACAAGGAGGCGAACACAGAGAGTCCAAAAAGTATGTTGAGCAGCTTCTTACTACTTCTAGGTCAACGACGTAAGTCTAAATCTTTATTTTTATTAATTATTAGTCATGAAACCTTAAATGATGATGGTTTTTTCATATCGATTTGTTAAGTAAGAAACTAGCCTCAACCTGCTATGCAATTTGCAATAAGAACTGTTTCGGAGGAAATCAATTTAGCATCTTCCAAAATAACATATTTTTCTTTGTTAAATCATGTTATCATTATTAAAATATACAATGTTATCATTATTATAAACAATTCCAAGATAATTTTATGTGTGAATATTACAAAAGATATCATTTTAAATGTTGTGCAATATTGTGTGACCTCACTACACTCATATTCGATGGCCAGCTAGCTCATTCGATATAAATAAAGTTGACTTTGTCATTATTTATTTTGATTTTGTGTTTAGTTCAGTAGGTATATATACGTACAAATTTTGTGTACCTTCATTACCACTTTTCTGTATCTTTTTAAACATCTGAAATACCAAACTCTGGAGTATAAGTTAATTAACCTGTACCTACGTGTGATAAAATATAATTAAAACTTGTTTTATAAAGGATATCTATGTTTTATAAAGGATAAATATTATAATAACATAATTTTATCATCTCTTTATAATTATTATAATTAAATTAGCCAAATTATATAAAAAAACTTAAAATTAAAAGTCTTTCCTATACAACTACATTCAAATGTTGCGGGAATAAGCGTTCTTGACTACGTCATGCGCGAAAGCGAACCGATTTTGGAACATTATGTATCATACCTTGTGTATTCATTGTACCATGATTAGTACCGACTATGAACATCCTGGGTTAACCTATAATAATATAAAACGCCCGGTTTCAGGTAAAATTTAAATATGTTTACTGGTAAAATTTGTCAATCTTTATTTGTTAATATTGATGTAATTGCGTACAATCCAAACTTATTAAAATTTTATTAATACAGACAGTGCTTATATTGATGAAACTGTACTGATAAGAGGGTTTTTTGAATTCGATGGTACTGCGCGACGGGTTTGCTAATCACCTTTTAAGTGGTTTGCAGGTATTTATATAATAATTTTATAGAACTGAACACTAACCAGTATTTAAATACGAATTCTTGATAAAATTTGTTTGTCTTTATGTGTCACGGGAAGTGTTAAGTAGTATCACTCATTTTATTCATTACGTTTTCTTTCATTATGTGGCGCCTGTGGGATAATAATAATGGGGCTTCTTCTAGTGCCCTTAAAGAAGAAACGTTTATCTGTAGATGCAAAGTAAATTGTAAAAGCTATATATAATATTTTACTTAACAGAGGACTTGACACAACTTCCGCTACGAGTGAAATATGCGATTTGACGAAAATATCTCTGACTATACTAAAAAGAATTACATAAAATCCCATAGAAACAAGAAAAAAACGTAAAGATTTCAGTTCCACCAAATGTATGGACGAAGCCGATAAGGACTTGATACCTTCCTGTCTTAGAAGAACTATAAAGTGGTATCGGAAAATGGCCATTGAAATTCTTCTTGGATCAGCAGTTGTAAACGCATTCATATTATATAAAAAATAACGGGCTGTAATATTACCATAACTCAGTTCAGAGACGAAATAGCAAAATATTTACTGCAAATAAAACCAAGGGAAAGATCTTTGTCTGGGGAAAAGCATATTTTGGAAGAAATAGAAACAAAGAATCGTCACAGATGCGTATCTATTTTGCTATAAGAATTTTTCCGAAAAGTTCAACAGAAAGTACGCGACTTCCAAAGCAACGCAAACTAGATGGAAATATGTTCAATGTGACAAATTTTATTATGTAAGTCCACAAATGTCCACAATTGTACTCTATAGGCGTTTTATATAATGCCATATTTCTTCCTTTACAAACACTTTTTCGATATTATATTTATATTATTCTCCTATTGAGCAGTTTCTTATGTTGTTGAAGAAATAAAGCATTTTGTAAAACTAATGTGTCTATTACCTTTTATTTACCATATTATCTAGAGTCCATATTAGTGTAAAAGGGCAGAAATGAACAACCACAATGTTAGGCAATATCGAGTACGTTTTATTACTTGCAGGGCCGTGATAATGTAAAATATTTATTGAGGGGCTACTAACTTCAAACTTCCATATACTTATCATTGCAGCGCGAATCACCTACGAGTGGCGGTGCCCACAGTATAACAATCCATGCGAAGCAATTGTGATTCGCGCGGCCCTGTAATAGTCCGGTAAAATAAGGATGCAACCTCGGAATGAAAGATAATAAGCTGAAAATTTGCATACGTCTTTATTTTGATGGTATAAAACTTATCTCAAAAGTCTCATATAATCACGTGTCCGCGACTTAAGATATTAAAGGTCAAAGGTCACGAAAATGAGTTTTCTGCAAATATCTCGTTTCCCTTACACTTTATGACATTTAAGGTGGTAAGAAAAATTGTAGAATGGAAAATTCTCTTCAATTTTTGTCTTAAGTACTTTTATGTACCTTCAACCCTTCTTAAGATAGAGCGCAAAGAGTGGGGGACCGCTTACCTGTGTATACGGTAACGCGAAGTCAGCCAGTAGGATTCAATAAATAATAAGTTATATAATTAATTATTCACTTAAAATACTATTATTATCATTAATTTTCTATTATTTATTATTTAATAAACTATATTTATAGATATTACAGAATGACGGTATTAGATTTTTGTTTCGATACGGATACGTTACGAATTCGGTTTCGCTAGGCAGAAATCGTTTGATTTCTCTTTTTGTTTATAGATATTAATTATAAAATATATATTTTTTATATAATATTTATTTCATTTTTAACAAACATACAATATTAAATGAAATATTTCAAATGAACTTTAATGATATTAAGAAAAAGTGCAGAATTCAACAATAATCATTTTTATATTTAATTAAATACTGAAAAAATCATAGGTATTTATTATTTTTTTAAATTATATATTTATTTATTAATCCAATAATCGATTTATTAAAGTTACAAATATAATATATATTCTTTTATTATGTATGGTTAATATTTTTGTATTAATTTTCTTCTTCATCGTCTTCTTCTTCTTCTTCATCTTCTTCTTCTTCTTCCTCTGACTGTTCAATATCGGATTCATCATCATCATTCTCGTTTATTAAAGTATCAGAATAAAAATATTCAAGAATATCAGGTGCATATTCACTTTCTTCATTGAAATCATCTGAAGTTGATGAAGCGTTTAGACATGATTGTCCATTACACTGCCCACAAATTAAAGTACATTGCAATCCTGATTTCCTGCATCCGCAATTAGAACCACAACCTTTCTTGCAATTGCAAAATATTGTATTCAGCAGTTCTTCTGGTGGTGGCGGTAATAATGTTGTTATTGGTTCCAGAAATTCATTTTGCATTACCCAGCCGAATTCTTGGGGTTCTAAATCATTTCCCAACCACATTTGGGTCTGATAATAGACACGAATGATATGCTGACGAGCTGCTGCACTTGAAGGTGGAAGACTTGATAACTGCACTGGTTTTTTTTTTTTTTTTTTTTTTGGCATAGACTTTTAGTCATTCAGCCAGACTCAAAATGGTAAAAAAAAAATTGTCTGAGTTTATATTAAAATAAATGTATTTACAAAACAGTAAACAGTGCACTGGTTTGTTGAGTCTTGTTGATTTGATGAACTGGGTGTATCGAAAAGAGTCTATATCGTCTTCTGATGTTGAAGCATTATACGCTGCTAAGAAAATACGTACTCCATTTTCAAATAATTCTTGTACAGAGTAGTTTTTTTGTTGAAATAGTTGAGGTGACTGATGTAAATGGTGATTTTTTTCGAACATTTTAATAAACGATATTTTACCTTTCCTATAAATCGCAGAAGTCATATCACATCCACTAAACGCGTGTAAAAATAAGATGTGTTTCTTAGAATGACGGTATTTATCAAAACTTTTTGATGAATATAATTTTGTCTCCGCATTACCCTTACCAATATTTAAAAAAAAAAAAAAAAAAAAAAATTCTTGTTGATGTGATTGAGCTCGTCCTACTAAGATAACTAGCAAAACTATATAGCTTATTATTTATTGAATCCTACTGGCTGACTTCGCGTTACCGTATACACAGGTAAGCGGTCCCCCACTCTTTGCGCTCTATCTTAAGAAGGGTTGAAGGTACATAAAAGTACTTGAGACAAAAATTGAAGAGAATTTTTCATTCTACAATTTTTCTTACCACTTTAAATGTCATAAAGTGTAAGGGAAACGAGATATTTGCAGAAAACTCATTTTCGTGACCTTTGACCTTTAATATCTTAAGTCGCGGACACGTGATTATATGAGACTTTTGAGGTAAGTTTTATACCATCAAAATAAAGACGTATGCAAATTTTCAGCTTATTATCTTTCATTCCGAGGTTTACCCCCTTTTTTGGCTTATTTTACTGGATAAGTAAAATAAGCGTGAATCGTATATGATTCGCGCGGCGTTCAACGTGTTAAGCAATAATTAAATGTTTATTTATAACAGACCGACAAACCCGTGAGTAATAAAAACTTGATGAAAGGGATATACACGGACATTTGAAGATTTTTTGTCCCTGTATTTTGTCAATATTATTAATGTTTCTCTTCATCTAAAATACAGTTATTAAATATGGACCAAATAAATTTGAAAATCATTGAGACAATATGTACGAATGGAATTTTGATAGCATAAAAATTTGCAATTCAATACGATTATTTCCATATATATTTCATTATCAATTACTATCCCAAAAAAAAATTTGAACGTCAATTTATTGTCAGGTAATTAAAAACAATACTAACTATAAAGTACAATTATAAAGTATATAAAAAATATAACAATCAATTATTTAGAACTACTTATTAAAACAGTAAATGTCTACAAAGTATTCTTTAAGAATTGATTAAAAATATACTTTCCACTTTGTCAAAATAACTTGTGACTGATATGAATATTATAATACTCTTGATAAAATAAAAATATTGACGTAAAAAATAAAAATAGAGCATTGTTTGAAAAGATCGGTATTTTTAAGGTTGCCTTTCAGATTAACAATAACAAATATTTTTGGGATTATCATAAATACCAAATATTCTAATGCGGAAGTGGAAAGTTTCATAATAAAAATATATTATGAAATTATTTTCTCAGTGGTTTAATATCTATAAATAATGGTTTAAAACGTGTTAGGTCGTTTTTCGGTTTCGAATCTCCACTGTGATTTGTTTTTGACACATGACCACTTTCTTCCATTTTATCGATACTCTCCAAATTATTCGTGGTCTACCTCTTCTTCTTTGACAGTCTTCGGCAGATCCTAGACTGGTGACTGGCAGATACTAGACTGGATACCCGTCTTCTTTTTCTCAAGCCTTTCTTCAAAATCTGCTTCTTTTTGGCGTTTTTTTCCTAGTATTTTTTTAATAAAACATATCAATTCTTTCGGGATTCTGGGGTCTTCTCTGAAGATGTGGTTATACTGATTCCTTCGCCAACTCCTTTGTGTAGTTTATCCTCTCCGTATTTATTCCCTCTCAAATACGAAGAATGAGAGAAGTACTAAAACAAGGCGCCTTAATATTGAACTCCTCAAAAACCCGCAAACGGTAGAAAGGTTTCAAAACTATATCGAAACTAAATACATAACTAAAGAGAATCTAACAATTAGTGAACAATGGGAAATGTGTAAAAATTACATTAAAGACGCAGCAAATAACATTCTAGGGCCGCAAAGACCACCACCACGCAATGAGTGGTTCGATGCTGAGTGCAAGGACATTACAAGAAGAAAGAACAATGCATATAAACTGATGCAGCAAAGAAGAACCCGAGAAAAAGAACAAAAATATAAAGATCTCAGAAGAGAAGAGAAGTACATCCATCGGAGAAAAAAGCGAACTTATGAAAATAGAATATTGGAAGAACTTGAGACATTAAAAAAGGAAAATCAAACAAGAAAATTCTATAAAAATCTAAATAAAGCAAGAAAAGAATTTAAACCTAGGATCGGACTATGTAAGGATAAGGAGGGGCATATACTCAATACAAAAAAAGAAGTATTGAAAAGGTGGGTGGAACTCTATAAAGAACTGCTTACTATCGAAGTAGAAGATCCAAATTAACCACCTCCAGGAGCAAACAACAATACACCATTGGAGCCTCCATCAATTCAAGAAGTACGGGATGCAATAAAACACCTAAAAAATAATAAATCTCCAGGAAGTGATGGTATACCCGCGGAACTTATTAAATGTGGAGGTGCTACTCTGACTTATCATATATATAAAATCATACTGAGAGCCTGGAATGAGGAACAAATCCCAGAAAAGTGGTGTATTGGGATCGTTTGCCCGCTACACAAAAAGGGCGATGAATTAGAATGTAGAAACTATAGGGGAATAATCCTCCTTAATACAGCATACAAAATATTTTCGAGTAGTTTATATGGTCGCCTGAGTGAATATTCAGAGGAGCTTCTTGGCGAATATCAAAGTGGTTTTAGGCCTGGTCGATCAACAACAGACCAGATCTTTGTGCTAAGGGAAATACTGAAAAAAACCAATGAATTCAATATCGACACATATCATCTTTTCGTAGATTTTAAATCGGCCTATGATAGGGTCCTAAGAAATAAATTGTATTAAGTCATGGATGAATTCCACATCCCTGATAAACTGATAAGATTGGTTAAGGCTACAATGCGTAAAGTTGTTTGCAAAGTTGAAATACAGGGCGAACAATCACAGGCATTTGAAACGCATGTTGGGCTGCGACAGGGAGATGCGCTGGCGTGTCTCCTTTTCAACATAGCTTTGGAAAAAGTGGTCAGGGATGCCCAAATAGACAGCAGAGGAAACATTTTTAATAAATCATCCCAAATTTTGGCATATGCAGATGATGTTGATCTAGTTGCCCGCACAACACGCAAGCTAGAAGAAATGTATACCACCTTGTCAAGCGCCTCAAAAAATATGGGCCTGCAAGTAAATTAAAACTGATAATGGCATCAACACCCAACAATAGAGCCAGAAACATCGGCCACCAATTCACGGTTGATAATTCTACCTTTGAAGTGGTGGGCAAATTCACATACTTAGGCTCCCTGATCACCAAGGAGAACGTCATGACGGAAGAAATCAAGCGAAGAATAATCCTAGCAAACAAATGCTATTTTGGACTGAGTAGACATATGAGAAGCAGAAACTTAAGCCAAAAAATAAAAATAACCATATACAAAACCCTTATAATACCAGTGTTGACATATGGGTCGGAGACATGGACCATTTCCAAGGCAGATGAAAATCTCCTGCTTATATTTGAACGAAGGATCCTGAGAAGAATATTTGGTGGCATCTGTGAAAATGGTGTTTGAAGAAGGAGGTACAACTACGAGATATATTACAGATATAAACATATATTTGGTGGTAAAGACGTAGTATCGTTTATAAAAATAGGAAAACGGCAGGAAGATGGGCAGGACATCTGGCAAGATCACAGCAGAACAACCCTCCTAGAAGAATCCTTATGTCACAACCTGTGGGAAGTAGAAGTAGGGGTAGACCAAAACTCAGATGGAGGGATGGTCTAGATGAGGATGGTAGACAAATAGGCGCAGCAAACTGACAACAGTTGGCAATGGATAGAACCGACTGGCGTAATAGACTTTGGAAGGTCGAGGCTCTTTTATAGGGCTGTAGCACCAATGATGATATTTATTTCCTGTAGTGATTGGTACACAATATGCGAATTAACAGCAGCTATATGAATGATGTGGTAAAAAACAGTAAGTGGCCATCGGCGAGAACAACGTTGAACAGAATATTTGGCACACTTGACATCTAACGTATCCTTTCGTAAGATTATAATGAGCTATAATCATAGCATTACATAGGTCAAATTCTTTACTTCTAACTGCTAAACTAATTCTAAAGAACTAAACCAATTATCGGCTGTAATATTACCATTGGTTCCAGAAATAAGTTTAGCAAGCCGAAGAACAGATTGAGTTGGTTTATTCATCTTCTTTTCTTAATATTGCAAATCTTTCTTTTGACATACCACATCTGAATATATCCCTACCAGTACGATATGTAGCAAATATAGAGTTTATATCTTCGTCATTGGATTTGGAAGCTGATGTGTATAGAAGCAATTCCAAAAAGGTTTTAAGTTCTATTTCATTAATTTCATTTTGTTATGGACTATTCGTTTTTCTATAGTTTTCACGAATAGGGATGTTCACTAATTTTTAAATATTGGTTAATTCAATAGGTTATAACATATATAAAAACATAGCAAACATAAAATTGTTTAAAAATATATATTTCTTAAGATAAATCAATTCTTAATTTCAATTCTGATGGAGGCTAGAAAAACGGCTCCTCGCAGCGAGGCTACGGTGTGTGACGTCAGCAGTCGTATCTACAACTTGTTTTGTATACGTATTTACGAAGTGTGACCAGTTCTTTAAGTATTTAATCACTGATAATGAAGCCAAATAAGTGGTGTTTTGTTCCTGGGTGTCTAAATACATCTAAAAACAATTCTGAGAAGATTTTTATTACAGTTACAAACAATTTCACACCATATTCACTTAAAATTGTCAAACCACAGATTTTTATATCTGTACCTCGGAGGGATACAACACTATGTCCATTTTTTCAATTTTGACACTGACAGACTAATAATTAACTTTTATAACTTTATTTAAAGGAATAGAGTACTAGGTCCTAAACCATTTGCTGATAAAAGAAAGTGACCTTTAAAAGAACATTAAGTCCATTTTTACTTAGAGGGATGAAACACCATGTGGACTTAATGTTTTGTCCCTCTACGCATGTGAATTACTGTTGCGCATATCTCTATGATGAGAGGTAGACTGTTAGTGATCTAATAATAATACTTTTGCCATTTATGGTGTGTTTACAGTGGTTTGTTACTAATAATAAGAACAATGAACTATAATTCTCGTAGGAGAAAGATTCTTGAAGTACCTACTAAAAAGTTCTGCGAATTCTTCTACTGCATTTACAGGTAAGCTACCTTTTTGCTCATTATTTTTAAATTATTAAAAAACATAACCTCAAAAGGGTAATGTAGTGATTTGATACCAACCTTAAAATAGCAATATTATTAAATCTTTTACAACCAATATTATACGCCTTGTTTAATTTCAGAATCAAATAATACACCAAGCAATGATGTTTTAAATGAAGAGCATATTATTAGAGATGCCTTGAGTTTTGATAACGAAGATCAGTCTGATATAGACAAAAGTTCTGATAAACTATTCGTAGTGGAAATGAAATAAGATCTGTATTACTAAAATGGGCAGATACCATCATTCCTGACAGTAACATAAAAGAAATCATACTATGGTCTTACAAATGTTACGGCCAGAATAAAAATGTTAGCATTAATACTTGTTTAAAAAAGTGAAAATTATCATCCAGAAGTTTCTACTAAAGAGTAATACTCACATGGAGGCGGACACTGTCCATGCGCTGATAGAGAGAAAGAGAAAAAACTTAACATTTCTATTTACACGCCCTGGGACTGGCAGCAGTTAGTCAGACAAACCTCAATGAAATATACCGTACATAATATGGAACTAGATTTTAAAAATTTAAAGCATACCTACTAGTAATACTAATAGTGACTATCCAGAAGGAGACTTACTTGAGGATGACTGAGTGGTTTGTACCTAAAATGCCATTTTGGTTAAATACATAGATGTATTATTTGTATTCGTAAAGGTAAATTGTATGGTTAAATAAATTTTGTCAGTAAAAGTCAAATAGGATTGTAGTTGTTATTGAATACCCCATACCAATTCTTACAGTACAATAACTTTATTAGATGGATACAAAACCATGTCCGTTAAAAGGGTTAAAAAACACAGGAACAAATTTGTTTTTAATTATAACAAATGTATTATGTAAATAACAATAAACAGAATGTTCTATTAAAATATTGTTTCGATATCTCAATAAATAGCTGCAGCAATAATACTTGTTGGTGAAAAAAAGTTTAAAACTGCTCTCCGGTAAAGTTTTAAAAATGAACATAGTGTTGATTCCTTCCGAGGTACAGATATTTGCATTTATTTTTTTTCTAACTTGCATAATAACTGCCTTTTCTAGTTTTTTCCTCTCTTTGTAGCAAACACCACTTATTTGGCTTCATTATCACTGTATAAATACTTAAAGAACTGGTTACACTTAGTAAATACGTATACACAACAAGTTGTCGATACGACTGGTGACGTCACACACCGTAGCCTCGCTGCGAGGAGCCGTTTTTCTAGCCTCCATCAAAATTAAAATTAAGAATTGATTTATCTTAAAAAATATATATTTTTAAACAATTTCATGTTTACTATATTTTTATATATTTTATAATCTATTGAATTTAATTGAATTTAACTATATTTAAAAATTAGTGAACATCCCTATTGCACCTAAGTTATTATTTGTCCATTTAAGTATTTCTTATATGATATCCTAGGAAATAAGAAAATAAAAAAAAATGATAAGGTCTCGTTTCTTACATCTCTGGACCGAAGAGCTGGTAGTGTTGTTACAAGATTGTGTGACGGAGTTCTCACATTTTTTGAGAGATCTGTAGTAGACCACTTAAAACAATTTTTGCTGTACAAATATGAGTTGTCGGTAGCATTTGAATCATATTCGACTTCAGAACCTTCCGATTGCTCACTTTTGGTGTCGTGTTGACTTTCAATGCCTACTTCTTTGCTTACATCGTCAATATCACTATCACTAAAATATTCTAAATTGCTAGGTACCTTGTCAGTCCATTGAGCTAAAATAGCCTCAAAATCATAATCTGAAGGTTTTACAAATTGGCGAGTAAATTTAGAACAACTTGATAAACTTACTCCCATACTAATAGCGAAAGAATACACTAAACTGCTTTTAACTTTTGAAACGTAAACACTGACATGCGGTACGTGATACCGCAAGAAAACTTTACGTCAACGTAACTCAAAGACTAAACCAATACTAAAACTACAACAGTTGGAAGCAGGTATAATATTACACCCCATTACCTATTGAAGGTACACAGATGGTTTTCTAGAAATCTTTTATAAAACACGTTTTACAACAAAATATATTTTCGACGCGGTATGGTATACCATATTTGAATTCTAACACCACAACTAAATACTATGCAAGCAACAACAATAAGAGTACAAATGAGGCAAGGAGAAGTCAGAATTACCTCCGCCTACGTAAGACCACAAGACCTACTGATTGAAGACGACTTAAATATGTTCCTAAACAACGAACCCTCAATCATAATAGGAGACCTAAACGCAAGATCCCCAAACTGGAACGACAGAGCTACGAACAGAAACGGAAGACTACTAAACACATACATAGAAAATAATGACGACGTTATGGCAATGGGCCCCACAGACCCAACGCATTACCCAGGAAACGGACTTCCTACACACATAGACATTGTAGTAGCAAGAAACCTAGGACTACAAACAGAAATACAAACATTAAACGAAGGCACAACGGACCACAACCCCATCCTATTAGAACTAGGAACGTGGGAAGAAGAAAGTACAATCAAAAGAGTTAAAAAGAAAACAAAGTGGACAAACTTTAAAAGACTCGTGAGCACTGGAATTAACATAGTTCCAGTGATAGACAACCCACGAGAAATAGAAGACAGAGTCCTAGAGTTGGAAAACATCATCCAACAAGCACTCAGAAACAGCACTACAGAAGAGGAAGTAGAAATGCACACGGGAAGATTTAAGGATATACCACAAGCAATAAAAGACTTAATAAGGGAAAAGAACAGAGCAAAGCAGACAGCGAGAAGGACAAGGAACCAGGCAGACAAAAATAGAGCAAATAGGCTAAACAGAGAGGTCAAAACAGCACTACAACAACACCGTAGTGAAAGCTGGGAAAACCACATAAGAGACATGGAGGAGCAAGGACCAAATATGCAAAATATTTGGAGGCTCCAGAGAATACTGAGAAACGACAGAAAGCAAATCCCTCCATTACATGGAGAAAACGGAATAGTCTACACCACAGAGGAAAAAGCAGAAGTAATGAGGAGTACTCTCGAAAGAGAGTGTACATTAAATTACCACCCAGATGAGGACATCGACTTCATAGAAGAAGTCGAAAGACAAAGAGGAAGACCCGAAAACCCGAACGAAATCATCCCTCCTACATCACCGGAGGAGATAAACGAGCTAATTAAAAATAGCTCGCCGAAAAAAGCACCTGGTCCTGATCAAATAACGAACAGGGCTCTAAAATACTTACCAGCGAGAGCCATAGTATATCTAACAAATATTATCAACGCGATGCTAAGATTCAAGAAATTCCCAAACAGATGGAAAGAGGCTCATGTCATAATGTTACCAAAGCCCGGAAAAAACAGCACATTCCCGCAAAACTACAGGCCAATAAGCTTACTACCTGCAATTAGCAAGATTGTAGAGAGAATAATACTCGTCAGACTCCAAGCTGAAACAGACAGATTAGATATAATACCCGAAGCCCAATTCGGTTTTAGATCAGAACACTCCAGTGAGCTACAAGTACTCAGATTAACAGAGTACATAGCAGCTGGATTTAATGACAAACAATTCACAGGAGCTGTCTTCCTAGATGTAAGCAAAGCTTTCGACAGAGTCTGGCATAAAGGACTTATCTACAAAATGAGACGATACGGCTACAGCGGAGCAATGACAAGACTAATCTCTTCGTACTTAAGCAATCGTAGTTTCAGAGTCCGGATAGGACAAGTCCTATCCGAACTCGGGAACCCGGAGGCTGGAGTGCCACAGGGAGCGGTACTGTCACCTCTACTGTATACGATATACACAGCAGACATACCTAGAACACCAGGTACACTACTAAGCCTCTATGCCGACGACACAGCGATAGCGGCCAAACACAGAAATGTAGACATAGCGGTAAACAACTTACAAACAGCGCTAGATGACATAGAAGAATGGAGTTTAAAATGGAAAATCGCTATAAACTCCGAAAAGACACAGGCTGTACTTTTCAAAAAGAGGCACCAACAACCAGAAGAACAGGTAACTGTGCAAGACAATCCTATCGAGTGGAAAAGTGAAGCAAAATACCTCGGAGTAATCATGGACAAAGGCTTAACATTTAGCAAACATGTAGAAGCTACAGTACAAAAAGCCAACATGGCAAGAGCATCAATAAGAGGCCTAGCAGGAAGAAAAAGCAAACTTAGATTGAAAACAAAAATAAGATTAATAAATTGTATAATTCTTCCTATACTAACATATGCATCTCTCGCATGGGGACACATATGCAATACATCAAAAAAGAAAATACAAGCGGCACATAACAACAGCCTAAGAGAAGCAGTCAACGTACCGAGATACGTAGCAGAAAGATTTCTCTTTAGAGAACTACAACAAATCAGAGTGACCGACACAATGAAAGAAAAAGCTAGGACAAAGTTCGCGGAGATAGAGAACCACCCCAACCACATATTGCGAGAGATATTGAGGTATGACGCTTTCCACAGATGGAAGCACAAAAGACCCAAACAACAAATAGTAGAATAAAATCATAATACTAGAGAGAAAATCAACAATCACACCAGAGAGAAAACAAAACACCAGAGAGAAAACACTTCAAAAAACAACAACAACGCACAATGAAGATAGTTCGTAGCTCATAACCCTTGTGGACAATCGCAACGTACAGCGTGGACCCAGTAAATTTTATGTAGATAATTTATTATATAAATATGCACTAATTCTGATTTTATGTTTCAGGCATCCTACAAAAAAAATCCAAAAAACAACAAAAAAAACGGCTTCGGCCACTAAAAAAATCAAAAAACTACTAACAAAAACCGGCGCAAGCCACAAAAAAATATTAACAAAAACCACTAAAAACTCGGGCATGTAGGGCCCAACCCCTTGAGCACCAAGTCGCCGAACTGAGCCTAGCTCAGAGCGGAGACTTGAGGCCCAAGTAAGCAATTTTAGTTCGCGGATAAGCCACATTAAGATAACAGGAATATAGCGACAATGCGCTGTCCTGAGTTTTGAATTCGGTTAGGAAACCATGTTGGGGTTCTATTACCCAGGATCTCCACATGAAGAGCATTTGGCTGATAGTTGTGCCCCTATCGCGCATCAGAGTGCTATAGGGGGGAAAGGGATGGTCTGGAGCATTCGAGCGCGGTGGAGTGACTCCTGTTTTTACTCGAGTTAATACACCTCGCTCCAATGAATTGTTACACCCGAACGTAATTCTTAGGGGTGAACATTTCTCACAGGCTGGGTTTAATTAAATTGCTTGCTTGCTATGGTATACCGCATGTCAGTGGTTAAGAGTTAAAGTAAATAAATTTGTGGATATTCTCATTGGTAAGTCTTTCTTAACTTGATTCTTCAGTTGACCTCTAATAGAAGTCCATTTCCGTAGCTATAGAAGTGCTTTTCTATTTTAGTTTTTAATGCTCACGTTTCAGAAACATATGTAAAAATGCTATGGTCTGATATATACTCCTTTGCTATATCCAGAGTACCATCATCTCCCAATTTTATGTCCAAATATTTGTACATTTGGTTATATTATATTGTATTCGGTCATCATTAAGTATTAGATCTTTTTGTGTGCTCCTACATACATTTATTCAGTTTTGTTCATATTTACCACCACGTCGCATTTTTTGTACTCTTTAACTAGTTTGCTGGCTATGTATCCTAGCTTTTACTTTGCTTGGATAACTTGATCATCAGCAAAGCAGCATTAAATCTCACTATATGAGACACGGTTGTTTCTAGCATAAAAAAGAACTAGTGCCATGAACAAAATTTGGACTGACTTTGGATAACTTACTCTAGCTCTACAAGTGCTTGTTTAGACGAGCAGAAATCTCAACTGTTACATATATAGTTGTTTCCTCGACTAAAAAAGACATTTGATAAAGTAAAATATGATAAGCTCATAACCGTCTTTAAAGTAGCATATTTAGATGATAGAGACTTAAAATCATATATAATTTATAATATAGCCAAACTGCCAGTATTAACCAGTTAACATAGGATCTCTCCATAAATAGAATAGTGAGATAAGGATGCATTCTGTCTCCGGTGTTATTTACGAGGTACTTTGACCATATTTTCTAGCAAGCACTAGATTATCTACAGGAACGCGTATTAGTCAATGAAGTCCGTCTAAATAACATGATATACTGTCGACTCAGTATTTTTTGGAGATAGCTTAGATGGCTTGCAAAAAATAGTTGCGCATATCAGATATAAGTAAAGAACATGTACTGGATCTCATTATAATGAAAATAATGTACAAAGTAGTCAGAATTCGCGAATTATTAAATATACGGCTTTTGGTTAAACAACAAATTAACAGGGTAAACAATTACATTTCATCGAGCCCCATAGATGAAATCATCAAAGGCGTTAACAAAGGAAGAGGATACAGAATGGGTAACAAAGAAATAAAAATACGTTGTTACGCAGACGACGTAATATTGAGCCCAAGATGAAGATAGTCTACAAAGATCGGTTCACAGATTTAACGTGAGAGCAAAACAATTTAATATGACAATCTCACCTCGGAAAACTAAAACAATAGTAGTCAACAAGGAACCAACCAGGTGTAAAACAAAAATTGATGGCATCAGTATTAAACAAGTAACGGAAATAAAAGACCAGGGAATTACACTGCCTATCAAGTACAAAAAGCAAATAGACTGGTAAGATACCTTAATAACACTGTATGGCGAAACAGACAAACAGAAAAATTTATAAAGCGAGTGTAAGACCAATCATGACATATGCCTCAGAAACAAGATCCGACACAGCCACAACGCAAAGGCTACTGGAAACGGCAGGGATAAGTGTACTGAAAATAATAACAGGAAATACGCTGATAGATTAAAAAAGTAGTAGAGACATTAGAAGAAAATGTAACGTACACTGTATAAATTCTTCTTCTTAGGGTGCCTGTCCGTTCCGAACGTTGGCGATCATTCTGGCTATGATGACTTTGTTGGTTGCTATATGAAAGAGCTGTGTTGAGGTCTTTCTATATCATGCTCTCAGGTTAGCAAACCAGGATATTTTTCTTCGTCCTGGGGCCCTTTTTCCTTCAATTTTACCTTGCAAAATGCATTGAAGTAGCTCGTATCTGCATAAATTAATGTTAAATTACCTGTATAAATTAATGAACACAAAATAAAAAAAAAATGAATAGCCACATGAGCAGGATGGAGGAGACCCGTGTCATCAAAATAGCAAGAGATAAGTCACCAATCGGGGGAAGAAGTATGGGACGACTGCATAAAAGATGCAGTGACAACCTTCCATAGAGGTATTAATCCGTCAATGAACAAGCAGAGTTGCTTATAAAGAGGAAGAAGAAGAACAATTACGTATACCTGCACTGGCACTACTTTACTCAAATAAAATAACACATACGAAAAGAAAGATCAGCGTTCGTGAAGATGAAGTACCTGTTTAGCAGTCACGATTTGCCGCTTGGACACTTTCTGAAACTTCTTCAGGAAAGCTCCATATCTTCAAAATGTGTTGTTACAGGCGCATGTTAAGAATTTCATCTTGTGACTAATGTTCAGGTCCTAACTAGAATGGGCCAGGAATGCAAGTTAATTAATTTAAGAATTAAAGAAGCAAATTAGAATATCTTGGCCATGCTACGAAAAACGAACAGAGATATGACTTGTTGAAATTCATCGTTTAGGACAATGTATTTGGAAAGCGCAAACCATGGAGAAAAATAAGGTCTTTAAAACTTGAGAAAGTAATTTAATACGTCTACAATCAGAACGTTCGGAATAGCTGCAACCAAAAGTTCAGTTTCGATTGACTTGATAAAATTCGAGGAACTTCTTGAATATGATAGTTTTGATATCTGGAATCTAGTTAATGCATCTCGCAGCATTCGTAATATTTGTTAATTTTTCTGACGGAATCAGCAACATGTAATACTAACTGGATGAAAGTCATTGATATTTTGCAACTAGTATATTTCACTTTACAGTAGCCAAAAATAAGTTAGTTTTGTAACTATGCTAACTAATTTTTCATTACATATTTTGTTAATACTTCTGCAGTTAGTTAATATGATTTTAAAAACTTGTTTTTTTATATTTTGAGAGTTTGTATCATCATTAGGTATACTTTTTGTTAGGTTGTTTACGAACCAACAATACGTAATGACTGGTATAATTAGAGACAGACTAACAATTTAATATAAAGAACAAAGGATAGGGGATTACCAGTGTGGTTTTAGAAAAGGAAGATTTACGATAGACGCTATACATACTCTAAAACAAGTGATACAGAAAGCATACGAGTACGACAGAGAAACATATACCTTTCCTAGACTTTAAACAGGCGTTTGACAAACTAAACAGAAGAAAAATGATCCAAGGCTTATAAGACAGTAATATACCAAATAAAATTTCAAAAAGTATAGAAATGACTATGCGAGATTTTCAAGTAATAATAGACACTGCAAGAGAAAGAACAGAAATAATAAAAATAAAAAAATGGAGTACGACAAGAAAATGTGCTCTCAACGGTACTATTTATTAGTAGTCACTTGACAAGATAATAAAAAACTGTCAAGCGCAGGACTATAAACAAGAATGCACTACAAATAACAGGATGTGCAGACGATATAACCATAGTAGTTGAAGATAAAAAGGAATTAAAGAAAACGAAGCCAAACTGTGAGGACTGGAAATAAATGAAAATAAAACAAAATACATGAACTTAAGTAAGAAAAAGAAAATACAAATAAAAAAATTGACAATTGGGAACTTCTTGACTTAAAAGAAAGAATTCAAGCGTGAAATACGGCGTTTTATAGAAATAAAAAATATTTAGAGATAAGAAGGTAAGGGGAAACAAGAAAATAAAAATCTACAAAACGACCATAAGACCAATAGTAGTACATGCTGCAGAAAATTCACAATAATAGCAAGAGAAGAAGTACAAGAACACAAAGACAATAGATGAATCACAAAATACAATAATGGATGGGTCAAGAAAACATAGTTGAAGCAATAAAAACAGAAAGAGTTAGATGGTATGGACACATGATGAGAAAAGAGAAAAGTAATCCGTTAGGAGTTATAACGGAATGGATACCACCAGGTAAAAGAACCAAAGGCAGACCTAAACTGAGATAGAGACAACAAGTGGAAGAAGGCTTAACCCTTAAGTACCATGGCGGGGTCAAAATTGACCCTCCGCGTTTTTAATGCCAAGTTTCGCTACCGAAACATAGATTGAGCATTGCGCGCTTTCTGCTAATCTTCGACCGGTAGGTGATTTATCGATCTACGAAAATTCCGTTAGTTTATCTGTTACTACTGCAGAGTTAGGCACGCATAGGATCAATTTTGACCCGCTTATGGTATAAGTGTTTCTAGTGCAATTAACGAGTAATTTGAAATAGCGGGGTGTAGTCCCCTGACACAGAAAGAACTTGAAGAGGAGGGACAAAAAATTATGGACAATGGACTAGATAGTGACAGTGAGTTTTTAGACCAGGCTAGTGAACACAGTGATCACGAAACAGACAGTGAAGAGGAATGGGACGATGATGACGAAAAAAATTGGCAAATTAATAATTCCGAAACTGGTAGTAAATATTCGGGTGAAGAAAGTGATATAGCTGACTCAAGGGATGTGTTTTATGGCAAAAATAGGTACAAGTGGTCTAAAACTTCTCCCACCTTTTCTCGTACACGTAAGCATAATTTAATTAGTCATTTACCTGGTGTTATTGGAAAAGCTCGAGCTAGTATGCCAGAGAAACCAGTTGATGCTTGGGTATGTATTATTAGCGACGAAGAAATTCTTGAGAAAACCAATGAACGAATAACTAATATGGCTTCTAAATATAATTTACACAATTTATCGTGTCAATATACCAATCATCTTGACATAATTGAATTAAAGGCCTTCTTCGGCTTATTATATTTAGCTGGGATATTTAAATCCAATAATGAAGATTTAAGGTCTTTATTTGCTACGAATGGTACTGGCCATGATATATTTCGAGCAACCATGTCACTAAACCGATTTTATTTTTTGCTTGGAAGCCTTTGTTTTGACGACCCAGCTACTAGACAAGAACGTATTGCGCACGGAGATAAACTGGCAGCTATATCCAATATTTTTAATGTGTTTATAATTAATTGCCAGTCCAATTATAGCTGTGATGAATATCTCACAATAGATGAAATGCTTATTGCATTTAGAGGAAGGTGCCATTTCAGGATGTATCTCAAAAATAAGCCAGACAAATACGGTCTAAAAATGCAGTGTTTAGTAGACTCTAAGACACATTATTTGCTAAATGGTTTTATATATTATACTGGAAAAGATACACGCAGAGCAAATCCAAAAAAGTTATCCATCCCACTCTAGATGTTTTGACACTCATTCCACCAATTTCTGGTACAAATAGAAACATAACAGCAGATAATTGGTTTTCGTCCATTGAGCTCATAAAAGAACTGAGAAGCCATAAAATTTCATATGTTGGAACTCTAAAAAGAAATAAAAGAGAGGATCCTGCTAAATTTCAACCCCAAACTACCACCTAATTCTGCCTTATTTGGTTTTACAGGAAGCGAGAGCCTTGTATCTTTTGTTCCTAAGAAAAATCGTGCATTCAATCATTCCAATACAATGGTTAATGGAAAGCCAGAGATTATAAATTTTTACAACGAGACAAAAGGTGGGGTGGATTCATTGGATAAGAAATGTGCATGCTATAAAACTGGCAGAAGAACTGGTAGATGGCCTCAAGTAATATGGTTTCGCATTTTGGACATTGCAGGATTAAATGCTAACGTAATTTTTAATGGAGTTCAGCAAAATCAAATAATGAAAAGAAGATTGTTTCTAACCACTTTAGGTCAAGAACTTATTAAGACCCATTTAACTCGTAGAGCTCAGCAAACTTGTTTACCGAGAGAAATTCGTAGTACCATTTTTAAAGATTCCGGACTTCAGGAACCAATGCCTGCCGCAAATCCAGAGCCACAACGACAAAAAAGAGGGGAAGGTGTAAAATATGTCCATATTCCAAAAACCAAAACAAAGAAAGAAAAATAATGTCAAGATTTTATTTGCAAAAATCATTCCCGCATACAGACGTTATGCATAAGCTGCGTTGAAAATTAAGGTAAAATCATGCTTGTCATTTTTGAGATACGAAATCTAAATCGATTTTTTTTTTTATTTTAGGTAGGAGCTATGATACCTAGATTTCACCATTGGATATAAAAAAACTGCACATTGTTATTATTTTTCTTATAATTCGAGAAAGTGCATAGCTATGTTAATTTGACTGAATACAAAAGTTTTTTTTTAATAAAGTTATATCTAATTAACCAAATTCGTTTATTTTTATATAAATGTAAAAGTAGCTGTAAACAAAATATTTTAAAATCAAACAAGTTAAAAAAAGAATATTTTTTTGTACAAACAACAATGGGGGGTCAAATTTGACCCTGCCATGGTACAAATGTTACTATTTTTGGCCATGGTAGTCAAGGGTTAAGAACTATGGAAATTAAAAATAAAGAAACGACATTCAAAGAGACCGAAGAATAAAGAAAAATAGTAGAAACAGCGAAGTCACACCAGAAACTTTAAAACCAAACCCCGAAAGGGACGATCCCACACACAAAAAGGATCTTCAAGTAAAAACAGCTACAGCTTCTTCGGGAGCGTATAGCTTGTATTTATATACAAACCAATAGCGATTTTTAAATTATTTTGAGCTTTGTCTTTTATAACTCAAAACAAATGAGTTTTTGTTTGTGGCGATCCAAAACTTACCTGATACCGAAGGTTTCCAACTGGAGGAGCAGCATACGGGATTTCTTGGAAAGCATAATATTCGTTACCATTAAAACTTTGAAGTGTATGACCCAAAATTTTTCCTTTAGGAGTTACCAAATCCACAATTAGTTCATTTGTAGAAAACCGAATTACCTGTAAAAGTTAATTAATTAAAAAATAAATTACTACAAAATAATAAAAAAAGAAACAATAAAAAAAATATTAAAAAAAAAAGAAAATTTCTATACGAAATGAACAATAATTTTTAATTCAATTCTATAAATTAAATCTAAGAACATAAAAATATATTTTTGTGAAATTCATTTTTATTAATGTATTTATCATAAAAAAATATTAAGAAAAATTAATTTGTTTAAACAAAGATTGTTTAAATCATTTTACTGCTTTTAGTTGAGAATATTTTTATTTAGAGCGGTAAAAGGTACACTTTTGATTTTTACAAAAAAAAGTCTACAGCATAAGAATTTATATTTTGTTATAAATAAATAAATTTATTTATAACAAAACTAAAGCATTTTTAAAATTTGGCAATGCGTTTTTTGGTGTATCTATTTGAGTTACATTGGATTAATAAAAGAAAAGAAGAAAATTTCTTCACTGGAAGCCGAGAAAATATTTTTTTACGTAGGTATACTGACATTGATCCTTGAAATTTAATTTGCTTCAACCCAAGTTTTTGGTACTTTTCACGCACAATAGTGATCGTTTTTATTGTTGTAATATATGTTATAAATATTGTGGACATATGAAAATTTTTATTGAGGAAGAGATCCAAAAGAAAAAGATAATGGTTTAAAGATTATTATCATTATGTATCTCAGGAACCACAGCTCGTATTTTTTTTTTTAAAGAAGCTTCTTGCTTAGTCTTTTTTAACTCTGTTATCTTAATTTATTTTAAACTAACATTTACTGAGATATTTTATATTTTAATAAGCCAAAAAATTGTTTATAATTTTAAAACATTCATGAGGCCACTCAAATAAACTGATTTTAATTCCATAAAGTACGTTAGATTGGTAGAGTGTATTTTATAATTAACCAAATTTGGTACACTTCTACATGGTCTCGTTTTTGTTGTGTACAATATTAAAAAATTTAAATTTTATAATATAATATATAAAAATAATAAAAAAAAAAAAAATTATGGCAAAATTATTGTGCGAAATCTATTTAATGGATTTTAATGCAATGTGACGGACTGTTTTATTATACTATAATCATTTTCTAAGGTGGTTTCTAAGGTTAAGATGGTTCTACGTATAATGTTTCTGAGCGGTTGAAAAACATTGAACAAGAACAGGCTTATTTCTCCCCTTTTTGTATTTATTGCTATTTTGCAGCAATGGTAATAAATTAAAAGAACATGTTTAACTAGTCGTATCATACAGATTCAATTATTGATATTTTATTTTATTACGACCTTGCCCTAAAATATATTTTTTTAATTTATGAGGATGGAAAGTATAAAAAACTACGTTTTTAGTAATTTTTAAATATTTTTATTTTATAATTATTATTCCCAACCAATTTGAGAAAAAGGATAAGTCAATTGTTATAACTGAAGTCATCACACAACTTTTTCTCACATCCATCTCAAAACAGATCCGCCCTGTTCTATAATAGTATAAACGTCTGATTCACATTATTCCTACTGAAGATATAATTAATTTTTTTCAGATAACGTTATGTATTAACTCATACCTTATTTATAACGTCTGGTAAATATATATTCATTTATATTGTTTTGTCTTTGATACCAACCTCCAAATTTTTTGTTATATGGCATACCACCACATTTTGACTTCCATGTGAGAGATTGTTAAACCAAAAATTATCTCGGCAAGTGGACTGGTCGAAGTGATGGTATAAAGTGGGCACCTAGATCTCCAGTGTTAACACTACTTGACTTTTTTTGTATGGATATTTAAAGTCTGAGGTCTTCACAATACAACCATTATCTCTTGATTTAGACGGCGCTTTATGCAAGTATGCAGATATTTAATAAAACAGACATTTTAAAAAGTGCGCAGGATTTCAAAAATTGACTTTATTATTGCCTGAATTAAATAACAGTTGTTTTTTTTTAACACTTTTTATTTTATTTGTAATTTTTTATAATATTCTTTAAATAATTTTTTTCTCGAAAACGAAATGGGGGCATACACATGCCCCCAATCGTTTTGATAAACTGCGAGCATATTTTCACGTCAACGATAATTTAGAAGTCTCGTCTAGCAAGAATGACAAATTATATAAAGTATAACCTTTAATTGAAAAAGTTCTGCAAAAAGTAAATAAGATAGAACCTGAGGAATTCAACAGTATCGATGAGTTTATTATACCATTCAAAAGACATAGTAAGTTAAAGCAATATATAAAGAATAAACCTAAAAATAGACGCAGTGGCATACTATAAGACTTTGAGATATATTTGGGAAAAGGAACAGTCCAAGATGAATCAGGTCTTGGAATTAGTGGGGAAATAGTACTCTGCCTGAATTGGTGTGGGGTGAATTGAGTAGCTCTATAACCGATGCAGCCGGTCCCAAGCCCAGATAAAAGAGGAGGGATAGAGGAGTAACACCTCTAAAAAAAACCAGGGTTCAGCTGACCCGGCTGATAGCACCCTGTGAGGGTCCCTGCCTGGGGTACAGGTGAAAACCGGTCAACGGTCTCGAGAGCAGAGGATGGCTGGAAAAGTCACAATGGTCAAGAGGGCGGAAGAGCCAACAGCGTCTGATCCAGAATGGGCGGCTGAAGAAAAGGTCCTCCAAACGGGGGTTGTGGCGTTAGGAATTAGCAACCTAACACACAGAAAAACGTAAGGGTAAGAAGAACTAAAATCGCAAGATGAAAAAGCCAAATACGGAAACACATCCCCGGGTGGAAATCCACATCGGATACGGGGGGGGGGGCAATGTTGCGAAGAGTTCGGAAGACCCAGTCTTATCAAAGCTCAACCAAAAATCGAAACGAAGAAAAGATAGAACATTCATATGTGCAACATGGAATATACAAGGATGGAACAAAAAGGCGACGGAAGTGATCAAAGAGTTTAAAGAAAGCAACATCGACTTACTAGTAACAACAGAAACCAAAAAGAAAGGAAATGGAACGGAAACAATAGAAGACCATATCCACTGCTGGAGCGGAGTTAATAAAGAATGTAGAGCAAAGGCAGGAGTAGGAATACTAATCAAAAATAAGTGGAAGAACAGGGTTAGAACATGGGAACCAATCAACGAGAGAATAATTAAAATGCATATAGACATATACGGTAAAGAGACAGTGATACTCGGAGTATATGCACCAACAGACGATTCTCCGAGAGTAGAAAAAGAACATTTCACGGAACAACTCCAGAATCAAATAGAGCTAATTAAAAAGAACGTGGAGATAATTATAGCAGGAGACCTTAACGGCAGAACCGGAAGGAAAGAAAACGATAAAGTAGTGGGGAGATTTGGAGAGGATGAACAAAACGATAACGGAGAACGTCTGATTGAATTATGCGAATTAAACAACCTAAAAATCACCAACGGATTCTTCAGACATAAAAATATTCATAAATATACATGGACGCAAGAAACACGAAAGCTGAAATCGATAATAGACTACATAATAATCAAACAAGATACCACAATAAAGATAAAAGATGTGCGAGACAAAAGAGGAGCAGAATGTGGAACGGACCATAGACTACTGACAGCAAAAATGGGCATTAATTGGAAACATAACAAGACCCCCTCCACAGAAGAACCGTTGAACACTATAAGAGAAAAACAATACAATATAGAACTACTCCAAGAACAATCAATAAGAGAACTATACCAACAATGTCTAGACCAAAAATTAATAGAATTTAGATACGGCAACATCGAAGAAATATACGAGCATATAAAGGCGAGTATAAAGCAAGCAGCATTCGAAGCTCTTGGGGAAAAAGAACATATAACAAATAAACAGCACTATAATGAAATAAATGAACCAACAAAAAGAATAATTGAAGAAAAAAAGCAACTATACAGAAAATGGCTGACTACAAACAACGATGAAGTTTATAAAGAATATAGAGAAAAAGATAGAGAAGTGAAAAAACAAATAACACAGCAAAAGAATGAAGAATGGGAAAGAATCTGCTTAAATATTGAAACATATATAGGAGGTACAAGAACTTCGGAGTCATGGAAAGTACTGAGAGGATTGAAACAAAACTCAAAAGAAAAAACTAAATTGGGAAATATACAGGACAAAGAATGGAAGGACTACTACAAGGAACTATTAACAGAACAAAGACCACAATTCATTGGAAAAGAAAACAGGCGAAGACGAAGCAGATTCCCACAACAAGAAATAGAAATAACAGATAGGGAAATGAGAACGGCCATAAAAGCAATCAAAAATAAGAAAGCACCGGGACCTGGAGGCATCTCACCTGAGCTTATAAAATATGGATCAAAAAAATTACACCGGATGATACAATGGATATTTCAGAAAGCCATAAATGGAGAACAGCTCCCAAAGGAATGGACGGCGGCATATATGACATCTATATTTAAGAAAGGAGATAGAAAACGATGCGAAAACTACAGAGGAATAAGCGTAATATCATCAATAGGAAGATTATATGGGAAGATACTGCGAGAAAAGATAGAGCAAGCGATAAAAGGCAAAATCGGGGAGGATCAGGAAGGCTTCACGGCAGGAAGATCATGCATAGACCACATATACACACTGGAACAACTGTTGGAAAAGAAAAAAGCAAAAAATAGAGATATACACTTGGCATTTGTGGATCTGAGAAAGGCGTATGACTCTGTACCAAGGTCAGAACTATGGGAGGCAATGTACAAATTAGAAATACAGACGGAACTCATAGAAGCTACAAAAGCTCTGTATAAAGAAAATAAAGTGTCCATTAAAATGGGAACAAGAATCATAGGAGACTTCACCACAACAAAAGGGCTCCTGCAGGGTTGTTCCACATCTCCAACCCTATTCAAAATATACTTAGAGAAAGCCTTAACTACATGGAAAAGAAAATGCGAAGGCATGGGAGTACCGGTACGGAACGAATACCTATATACGTTAAGTTTTGCAGACGATCAAGTAGTGATTGCACAAGACCAAGACGACCTCAGCTACATGATGAAGAAACTACAAGAAGAATATACCAAGGCTGGCCTAGATATTAACCTCGCGAAAACAGAGTACCTATCTACAAGTGAAGAAGACATAGAAGATCTACAGATTGATGACAACGTAACAATCAAAGGAAAGGATAAATTCAAATACCTGGGGTTTATAATCACGAAAAAGGCAACAACAGAGGAAGAAATTACACAAAGATTAGAACAAACAAGAACAGCAATCCGACAACTTAACTCAGTATGGTGGGATAGACACCTAAATATGAAGACAAAAACGCAGATTTATAAAACATTAGTGCGAAGTATTATGACATATGGGGCCGAAAATTGGATCATAAACAAGAAAAACAGCAGTAAGATAATAGCAACAGAGATGGAATGCCTGCGAAGATGCTGCAGAGTAACAAGAATGGATAGGAGAAGTAATGACGAAATAAAGCAAAGAACATCAATAGAAACAGACATACTAACATATATAGAACAAAAAAGACTAAAGTGGTATGGACATGTAAGAAGAGCTAGCGACAGCAGATGGATAAAAAGAATAACCGAATGGAGCCCCATAGGAAGGAGGAGAAGAGGACGACCCCGAAAATCCTGGAGGAACGAAGTAGACGACGCCATGAGTAAGAGAGGACTAAACGATGGAGAATGGAACAACAGAGAGAGATGGAAACGGTTGAGCGAGGGAAGGCAGTGAATACTGTAGAATCCCTAAATATATATATAGTACTGAAGTTGGTCAGAAATCTACCAAACCACATGAATTTTCACGGAGTATTGGTTCACATCTTATAATCTACTTATTAGTCTGAAAGAACGGGGCTTCGTTGCTGCAGGGACTCTAAGAAGTGGGCGGCTGGCAGGTTATCTTTTTTTTAGAAGACAAAGTTTTAATGAAAAATGCTCGTGGATCGTCTGATGTAAAAATAAACAGCAAAAAAAAAATATTACTGCTCTCAAATAATATTACAATATTAGTCACATTAGCATTGAACTATATAGGAAAATATCCTCTTGATAAAGTGAAGAGATGGTGCAACAAGAGCAGAACCTATGTGGAAATCGAATCGGCCAGCAATTGTCAAAGAATATAATATTTCGATGGGGGTGTGGATTTGCATGATATGCTTGAGGAACTATATAGAGTCAAAATCAAAGCAAAAAGATTCTATTTAAGAATAATCTAATCTTATTGATACATGTATTGTCAACTTCTCGTTGCTGTACCGAAGACACTGCACACAAAAACAAGTAAAACACATCACCATTCTCCAATTCAAATCTCAAGTTGGATATGCGTTACTAAAAGCTGGAAAGTCCGACACGAGAAAACGAGGACGTATTTCTCAAGAGAATACACCAAATAAGAGACAAGTAATGCATCCTGCATCAGTGCAAGATGTTGAATTTGATGGCGTAGGACACTGGACACTACCTGATCAAAATCGCAAAGGCGTAAATTATGTATAAAGTCTTACTCTAGAATAAAATGTTATAAGTGAAATATTTTTTATGTTTAAACAATAATAAAAATTGTTTTTATAGTCTCCATATACAAAATTTAATTGTTAATAGTTTAAGTGCAATAATAAACGTATTTCCTATTATAGTTATTTTTTACCAGACCACTATATCAAGTGTTATAGATGGATAATTCAGGTACCACCAACGCCAGATGATTCCAAATAGGATCAACTTTTTTTTGAGTTTGAAGACTCGGATGCAAAATTTTTACAAAAGTTATCAACAATTATTTTTTTTTCATAGCTTCCTATAACATAAATTTTTTTCAAAAAAATGTATTGAAAAAAAAATAATTTGGGCTGGAAAGGGTTAAGAGGAACTTTAGCTATTGGGGCCTTAAACCCGATACTTTAAATTAATCGGATACCTAGAAAAACTAAAGAGAAAATAAATAAGACAGTAATAAAGACTGCTCTAATATAGGAAAGTAAAATCTGAGTTTAAAATCAAAATAATATTCTTAAATTGGAAAGCTTAAGAAAAACGTGCTGGGTACGATTAATGGAAGTTTTAGAAAAGATAATTGAAAGTGGAGACGGAAAACAAACAATCCAGTAATGAAAAAGAGATATATATATTTATTCTAAACATATTGATTTAAACAAATTTTACTCACCCCACAAACGTTAACATTGAGCACTACAAAAACTAGCAAAGCACAATAAATTAAGAATTTCATTTGTATCGGATATGAAAATCACAGCAATGTTACTAGTTACAAATCAACAGGGTTATAATATCTATTTAAACTTGAGGTTTTTACATATAGCTAAGAGTGTTTAAAATTAATATTAAAAAATTATTTTATTTAGGATACAACGATCAATGCCATCATTTAAAGTACAGTAATCACCTTCAAAAAAGTTACGTATAATATAATGTGTTTTTTTATAGATTATCTTGTTACATATTTTAACAATATACTTATAAACGGAATTAAAGTCTATTTTTTTTGTAACTATTTACATATTTTATTTAAAAGGTGTACTTGAAGATTGAACAACAACAAACAATAATTTTTAGCACAGCTGTTTCTAATCTAGGGAATGCACCGGATGTCCCAAAAAAGTATTGCTCTTAAGCTATTTTCTTATCACATTTTAAAGTAATTACTATTTAAATGGGAATAAGCCTCAATTAAAAGTTAAAGTAAGTTTATTGACGTTTCAAATTTCCACTTCGGAAATCGTTCTCAAAATACAAAGATTAGTAAATTAAACAAATTTTGTTTTTTGTTACTTGGTTAAAATTTCTTCTAATAATTTAATTTTATCTGACTGATTTATATTGACAACTCAGACATACATTATATATTTTAAAGTAGACGACTTTAAAATGATAGGGACATGATCGTTGAGTTGCATTCCTGGGACGACTTCAAAGGAGACTACATTATAATGCACAGCCTAGGTTTTGCGTGATTGGTTGGTGGGTGGGTCCCAATTTAAAAATTGGCGGGTTTCATGTTTATTAATATGACAATCGAGGTATCTCTCTTAGGTTATTAATTTAACTTAGAAAAATTATAATAATTTTATATTTATTTTATCTTTTGGGACTCTGAAATATTTTCAGCCAGAAAATAACAGACGTATTTTGCTAACATTATTTTCTCTTTTAGGGACTTCAAAAATATTTCGAATATTTTATTTCTTTTTCAGGTTAAAAATAACTTAGATTATTTTTCTGATATTTATATACTGTTTTGGAACTTTGAAACATTTTTATTATAAAAATAACTTATTTATTTTATTACTTTTCAGGTCTTTTTCGACTTAGGAAATTTTTAATACGAAATTTGTGAATAACTTTTTATTTGTTTATATTTTGTTGCATGTCTTTGTTGATTAGTCCCGGAGGCACTACGACAGACACAAATTTCGCATTTTCATGAAAATCTGACAATTTTAAATATCTTTTGTTTCCCGAAATTTTTGGGACTTTTTTTCAAATTTTACTTTTTTTTGATTTTTGCATTAATTTGTCTTAGGTGTCATAACTAACGACCCTCTTTTACAGATTCTTAGTTCTAAGACTAATTAACACTTTGTTTTCAGATTCTTAGTATTAAGATATCTAACCCCTTTCTTTGCAGATTCTTAGTTATAATACTAATCAACTTTTATTGCAGATTCTTACTTGTAATAAACCTATTGTATTTTAATAAAGGTATTTTTCCCGCTAGCTAGGGTTCATATATAACCTATATATCCACGGACCGTGATCCCTATATGCTCCGGTCCAACATAGCTATGGATAGTGCGACTGGACCACCTTCCCTCATTCCCGAGGATCAAATCCGCGACAATTAGTAATATATGTAGTAAAATTTCATAAAATATATGTATAAATGCTTAGTTTAGGCCTGAATTTTAAAGCTGTGTTAAGTAATGATGTTATAATGTTATATTTGTAGGCTTTTATATTAGAATTGTATTTTTAAATCGGGATATACTGGGCCCTAGGCGAGGTTTAGAGGGGTTTTCCTTCGCCATTGCACCAATAACGGCCCCCCCTCCTTTGATTTCCCAGATTTTTAATAAAGAATAAAGATATTTTAAACATAGCTGTTTAGTGTTATATTTGGTTTGCAATAGTTATTTCCAGTAAACTTCTGCTTCATTTTGTTGACAATGACAATTTTTCATAGTACTCGATTCACAATATATCTTTTTATTATCCTACATTTGTGGTGAAATCTAACATAATTCAGTGTTCTAAAAAATGAAAATGGATAAATGTCAATTTGGATTTATGCAGGGAGGCAGGTCTACATCAGCAATTTTTATTATAAAACAGCTAATTTAACAATTTAGAGTGAAAGACTTGCACATAGTATTATTAATCTTGAGAAAGCACATGATGAAGTTATCAGAAACCTACTGTGGCACAGATTTAGTAGGAAAGGAGTGCCGGCTGAATATGTGAGTGGAGTATGAGCAAGTAACAACTATAATAGTGTTAAAACTACTATATATAGTTAGAATAACTATTATAGTGTTAGAACGATACAATTGTAGGTGGAACTGGCCAATTTTGTGTGAAAATAGGGCTTCATCCGGGTTTCGCCCATATTTATTCTCATTTGTGCTGGATTAGATAACAACTGAACCTCCTTGGTATACAGTAGCGGAGACAGGTCCTTAATGACAAATGATTAAAATTAAGTTGGATACAAACAAAAATTTAGAATATTCTTTTAAAAATGATATTTCAAGTCCAGATAGAGTAGTTGGCTTGAATAGACAAGAACTCACAAAAAATGATAATTTTCGGCTTTTAGGATCGGTATTACCGTTTTATTTATCATACTTCAATTAAAGGTAAAGGAAAGAGGCAAATTAAATGATGTGTGATAAATAAGTTACCAAGAAAACTAAAAGGTAATTGTATAGGACTGCTTTTAGACCAGCTATGATGTATGGTACTGAATGTAGGGCAGTAAAAAAGGGGATGAACAGAAATTGCATGTTTCTGAAAAACCATAATCTCGGAGAAAAAGCGGAGAGGTACTTAGTCCCTGGAAGAGAACATAAAAGTTTACAGGAAAATAATTAGAGAAGCCGATCCCACATAAAGAAAGCTAACGAGAATAATAATGTTAATGAATGTTCTAGAAATAAAAATAATAAGAAGAACCTCTAAATCTTAATAAAAAAAATTACCTAATCAAAAAAATTAAAACAATATCTATATATCTAATAAAAAAAAGCATCACTAGCATATCAAAATAAAAAAACACAAGTCAGATTTAATTTTACCTACATAATCTCAAAAGAAAAAATAATAACATTTCTAATAAAACTGTAATAGCCAGCTTAATCCTAAAATGTGAATATCATCCGCTTTGTACCAATACCACAGTATATTGCTACTCTTTATATTGCTAATAAATTCTTTAGCGATATACTGTGTCACAATACCTCAATTGTCATTTTAATAAACATGAAACCCGCCAATTTTTAAATTGGGACCCACCCACCAACCAATCACGCCAAACCTAGGCTGTGCATTATAATGTAGTTTCTTCAAAGGCACAGGTAATTTTGTTATCTACTATTATATGTCGAGGTCAAATACAACATTCAACAAGGAATTCAACATTTAAGGAAAAATTCAAAGGCAAAGGTAATTTTGTTATCTACTATTATAAGTCGAGGTCAAATACAACATTTAATAAATTGCAAAAATGCAAAAATATTTAGAGGGTAACTAGGGCAAAAATTTTATGAATATAAAATGCATGAAAATGCAAAAGTTGCAGAACATATGTCAATAACAGAACTATTAGTTAGACAGTTAAAAGATGTTAAAGAAACTATAAACAACAGTGTTGTTTGTTCCAAAGTAATTAATAGTTTGCCTCCTAGATTTAATCCCTTTCGTACAGCCTGGGACTCTGTAGCTATAGTGTATTTTTATGTATGAGAGAGTAATAAAACAATAAATTATGTATGCAAATCCCTAAACTGTTGATACGGGTGACTCAATGAAAAACAGATATTTGTCCACAAGTTTACAGAAGTATATAGGAAAACAATTTTAAATTGAGTATGACCACCAGGTATAAAGGTTGGAGCAGAATAGAATACAATAGTTGTGAGGTTTACTAATCCCTAAATAAGGTTGCCACTGTCGGAGTGATGGAGGTTAACAGGTACTAATGAATTTGCAAGAAATGTAAGATGTTTATTTTATTGGTTATATATAACCAATAAAAGTTTAATAAGTACCTACCTATTTGCAAAATAAAGTTTAATTCTTTAGATAAAATAAAATGTTTTATTTTATCTTAAATGAGTGCATTCCACGAAGTAAGGGTTTCAACAATCAAACATTTAATTCTTTAATTCCAGGAATCTACGAGAGTAATTGACTAGATAATTACCTTCTAAACTTATTCCACAGAAAATGTGATAGTGGGTTTTTCCATTTTGTATATAGGAAGGTCCAAGTGGCGTATTCAAAATTCTTAACAGTTCACTAAAAGTAGGTACTTCAGTTGCAAGGTGTAGTTTATTGTGTATACTAGTGTTATGAAAAATTTGGAAGTGCCGTGTAAACGCCGAAAAATTGGTCCTCTAACAGTTAATGAAAAAACATTAATATTTAATTGTTTTAAATCATTTACAGACAAACGTTTATGTGAAAGTGTTGATGAGACCGTTGAGTTAGTTAGCAGTACACTTTGTGTTGGGAAATCTACGATTTACAGAGTTATTAAAGAAGAGAAATGTGGTAGTTTTCAAATGCCACGTAATGCTCCAGGGAAACCAAAATTTCAAATAGAATATCATTTTAAAGAAGGACTTCGACGGAAAGTGCATGAATTCTTCTTTAGACAAGAATTTCCAACATTGGATAAAGTTCTTGTCTCAGTTCGAGATGATAAGGATTACCCAGAAATGAGTCGAAGTACGTTATGGAAACTTTTAAAAGAAATAGGCTTCCGCTGGAAAAAGAATCCCAGAAAGTCTATTTTATTAGAAAGAAGCGATATTGTCATATGGAGAAGACATTTTCTAAGAACCAGAAAGGAAATGAGAAACCAAAAAAGAAAAATATTTTATCTTGATGAAACATGGATCAACGAGGGTCATACACCAAATAAATTTTGGCAGGATGAAACTGTTACAAGTCAAAGGCACGCTTTTGTAAATAACTTATCTACTGGTTTAAATCCACCATCAGGAAAGGGACGCAGGCTGATAATAGTACACATTGGCAGTTCAGACGGTTTTGTTGAAGGTGGTTTATTAACTTTTGAATCAACTCGTACCGGTGACTACCATGAAGACATGAACGCTGATGTCTTTCAAGAATGGTTCGAACAAATGATAGATCTTCTTCCTAAGAACTGTGTAATAGTAATGGATAATGCAAGTTATCACTCCAGACTTATAGAAGGACTGCCCACAACCAAGTGGTTAAAAAAAGACTTGCAGAATTGGCTGAGTTCAAAAAATATTACGTACCATCCCGGATCTATAAGAAAGGAACTTTATTCGTTGTGTGCCCTTCATAAAGAAAAATTTAAAAAATACGAAATTGATGAAATTGCCAAAAAATCGTGGAATGACAGTACTTAGATCCCCACCATATCATTGTGAATTAAACCCGATTGAACTGGTATGGGCACAGATAAAGAGTGAAGTTTCAAGAAAAAATACCACTTTTAAAATTCATGATGTTAAACAGTTGTTTTTGGAGGCCGTAAATAATGTAAAACTGAAAACTGGGAAAAGGCAGTAAATCACACTATTAAAGAAGAGGAAAAAATGTGGAAGCTGGACAATATTACTGATAAAATGATCGAGCCAGTTATTATAAATCTTGGTTCTGAAAGTTCATCTTCTGAATCTGATTTGGATTTGTAACAAGTAGCTGTAAGTTTTATATTAATATTTTTATTCATCTATTTAACATACCTTAGACGGTTTTAAAAACTCTTTTTCTCTTTTGTAATTTTTAAAAATTAAAAAAAAATGTGAATTTTTTTAAACCCTTTTTAATGTAGGCCAGTCAGTTCTAATATAGTGTGTGATAAAAGAGGTCACTTTTGTTTACATACACATAACACTTTTTACAATTATTCAAAGTAATTTTTCAATTAATCTTGAGCACGCCCACGGAGTGGTCGGAGCTACCAGTTAAAATTATGCTAATTACTCTCTCGTTCATAAAAATAAACTATAGTGATCAGCAAACTTTCTAAAATTTAGCAGCAAGATTGTTTAAAGAAGAAACTAGAATGAATAATGATGACTTTGAAATATCCCGTCTTGCTTATCAAGTAGAGGATTTACAAAGTAAACTGGAAGCCACCAGTAAAAAGGCAACAAATATACAGGATTTAAAAAGAATTCCACCTATAATTATTGTAAACGCAAAAAACATTCGGTTAGAGAGTGTAGAAAAAGAATACATGATTTCAAAAATGAAAATAAAATCAAGTCATCAGGAAGTAATTTAGCATCAAGTTCAGCTTATATATGTGATATTTCTTCCATGTACTTGTCAACCTCCAGTGTAAATAAAGGTGAGTGGATATATGACTCAGGAGCAAGCCTACACATGACTGGTGAAAAATTGTTGTTTTCAAAATTAGAATCTCTATCTAAACCTATGGTTGGTAGAATAGCAAACGACAAGCTGATTCCTGCAGAAGATAAAGGTGTTATTGAAATACAGGCATTTGTCCAAGGTGAGTTGTATGATCTCACTATAAATAATCTCCTATACATTCCTGAACTTAGTCACAGCTTATTTTTAGTGTGAGCTATGATAGATAAAAACTTTACCTATCGTTCTCATTAAAACGGGTGTCAATTTCTAGAGCCAAATAGAAACATTTCATGTGTTGGATTACGTAGAGATAATCTGTGAGTCATGCAATATAGCCTATTGTAAAATGTAATTTAGCTTGCAAATCATTAATAAAGTTATGGTATGATCGCCTAGGGCATATCAACTTCACTACAATTAAGACAACTGCTAATTTGGTGGACAATATAAGAGTTGACGATAAAGAAGAATTTTTCTGTGAGACATGCCAGTATGGAAAGCAGTCAAGAAAGTCCCATAAAAGTCTTACAAGAAGCAGATCAGACAAACCAGGTGAAATGATTCACACAGATGTATGTGGACCAGTACACATTTCTTCTCCAAGTGGATAAAAATATTTTGTTTTATTAAAAGATGATTGTAGCAGTTACTGCAGTGTTTATTTTCTAAAGCACAAGTCAGATGTTCTTGACAAGTTTAAAAATTTTAAAATACTGATTGAAAATCAAACTGACAATAAGATGAAGATTTTGAGAAGTGACCAAGGAAAATGAGAATATATCAATAATGACTTTCTGGACTTTTTTAGGAAGAATGTTATATTAGATGAATGTTCATTACATGAATGTAAATAGTGGTATATATGTTCTTAATCGAACAGCTTCAAGTCAAGTACAAAACATGACTCCACATGAAAAGTGGTTTGGAAGAAAACCAAATTTAAAGCACATCAGAGTTTTTGGCAGTACAGCTTAGATTTTGATACCATCACAGCTTTATAAGAAGTTTGATTCAAAATCAAGAAAATTATTGTTCTTTGGTTATGATGGATATTGAATGATGACATGTACGATATTAAAAAAAGTGACACTAAGGAGAGTTTAGACATGTCACAAGGCAGAAGGTCTCAAGCAACAGATCATGATGATCAGGATTTTGATTGTAATCTGTTCTATGATACCAATGATAATAATGTTAATGATAGATAGCTACGTAACAGAAATACGCTGTCTGACTATTATATATACACTCGCGATCATAAAATCCGAGTCACCTTGAAAATTTCAAGTTTCTTGAATATTTTTGCATCTGGTGCAATAATAACCTTTTTTTAGGCTAATGTATTTTTTATTTGTCATCAATGTTTGTTTTGAAAGAAAGAAAAAACGGGTTTTTTATTGTTTTTATTGAAAAAGCAGAAAACAAACCAAATTGTTGAAACATACATACGAAAGAAAAAATTAAAAATACAGAACGTGGTAAAACATCGGTGGAATTTCAATGACTAATATCGTGTATTGCCTCCCCTTGCTCTAATAACCTCTTGCAGACGACGGGGCATATTCTCAATTTTTCTCCGGATTACATGTTGTGGTATATTCCACTCTCTCACTACCAGATCCTTAAGCTCCTGTGCGTTGTTAGGAGGAGGTGTATGGGTTTGAATACGTTTTTTTAAACCGCCCCAGAGATGTTTGATGGGATTCAGATCCGGAGATCTAGCTAGCCAGGGTAACCTCGTAACCTGTCATGGTGGGTATAACATGTTCTTCCAGAATCTCCGTAATGTACCTTCGTGCAGTTAAGGACCCATTTTCGATGAAAGTTAATTCTGTGCGGAAGTCGGAAGATACACCTCCCCAAGCCATGACCGAGGCTCCACCAAATGGCATTCCTGGAGCAAAGCAAGCTTGTGAAAATCGTTCACCGGTTCTCCTTCAAACTCTTACACGTCCATCGGATCCAGTTAGGCTGAAACGGGATTCATCTGAACATAAAACTTTGCTCCAATCATTAATTCCCCAATGCGCGTATTGTCGAGCAAAAGCTAGTCGTGCAACTCAATGCGCACGGCCAAACGGCGGTCCTGTAGCCATTACCCGAGAAGATAGTCCAGAAGAACGAAGTCTTCTCCTGACTGTTGAAACGCTAACATTGCCATTTCGTACTTTCTGTAGGCAATTTCGATGCATAACCGCAGTTGAAGTCCGGTTTCGTAAAGCCTAAAACACAAGGAAACGGTCATCTCGTGCAGTGGTCATTCTTCTTCGTCCAGAGCCAGGTCGTCTGGTTAGCAAACTCGTCTTCTGAAAGTGTTGAAGCACTCGTTGAACCGTAGAAAGGCTTACGCCAACAGTTCTTGCGACTTGCCGTTGAGTGTGACCGTCTTCCACAAACGCAACAATGCGTGCGGTTTCAACAACAGTCAAGGCATTTTTGGCAAAAAATAAACAATAATAAACACTAATAATGACACTAATAAACACTAATGGTGGCAATAATAAACGTTTGTTTGTTGCGTTTGAACAGAAAGTCGAAGCACAAATGAGACATTTAAAACAAGCGGCAGTTACAGGTACCGTCCATTTTGGGAAGTGTATAGTTTTCCGCGAAATCGGCATTATTGGAATTCTTTATTACAAAGGAAACCGCTAAACCAACAACAATTCTAAGAAACATGCATTAGTTTGTATTTGTGTTATTATTATTTGCGATAAAACTCATTAAAAATGAAATAACGGCGTTTTTGAAGGTGACCCGGATTTTATCCTTTGGCCTCTTATCTCGTCCATGATGGATCTTCTCCAAGTTTGTACTGGGCGACCTCTTTTTCTTTTCCCTTGGGGATTCCACTCTAGGGCAGTCTTTGCGATACTGCAACTATTTTTTCGGAGTGTGTGACCGATCCAACCCTACTTTCTGGACTTTATTTCATTTTGTACCCTCTTTTGTTCGGTCAGGTGTAGCAGATCGTCGTTTCTGATGGTGTTAGGCCAGAATATACGAACAATTCTTTGTAGACATTTGTTAACAAAGACCTGTAGTTTGTCTGTGAGGGTGTTTGTCACTTTCCAGGTTTCACATCCGTAGAGTAGAACAGACATGACATTTGATCGGAATATTCAGATCTTTGTCCTTGTAGTATATTCGCCAGATCTCCAAACAGGGTTGAGCGTGCTAAAAGCTTGTTGAGCTTTTCGTATTCTCATACGAATATCGTCTTCTGTACCTCCGTTTTCTGTTATGACACTTCCAAGATATTGAAGCCTGACTATAGCCTGACTATTATGGTGTAGCAAACTACTGTGACATACTAGAACCCATAAGTTATAAAAGTGCAATAAAGTGTGAGGATTCTAGCTAGTGGCAACAAGCAATAAAAATAGATGCCCTCAAGTTTAATTACACCTAAGACATGGTGAAATTGTCCGATTGTGCAAAAGTGATAGACAATAGTGGGTTTATCGTGTTAAGACTGACTCAGATGGTAATCCTGTTTGTTATAAAGCCCGCCTGGTTGCACGCGGTTTTATGCAAGAACGTGGAATAGACTATGAAGACACTTTCGCGGTGGTTGTGCGGTCAGTGCGGATTTTGCTATGCTTAGCAGTGGAAAAGGACCTTGGACTTGCTAATTTTGATGTACAGACTGCGTTCCTATATGGTGATCTACCAGAGTGTGTGTATATAAAGCAGCCAACTTGTTTTGAAAGCTTATACGGACTTAAGCAATCACCACTATGCTAGAACCAGAAATTTGTATCCTTTATTAATAAATTTGACTTTAGACAATTAAGAAGTGATCAATATGTTTTTGTTGGTAATTTTTCAAATTCTGAAACTTATTTAACAATTTATGTTGATGATGGACTTGTCATGTCAAAGTCAGAAAATGCTATAAGTGAACTTTTAGAAACTGTTAAGCAAATATTTAAAATAACTGTAAATTTAAATAGTAAATTACATTTTGTTGAACTTGATATTAAACAAGATCTTAATGCAGGTACAATTGCTATTCATCAACATAATTATATAGAAAAACTTCTTGTTAAATTTAATATGACTAATGCTAACCCATTAAAGATTCCTGCAGACCCTAGTGTACCTTTGTCAAAAGGAAATATTTTAAATTGTAATAAATCTTTGCCATATCGTGAGACTGTTGGTTCACTAATCTTTCTGACAACTACCAGTCGTCCAGATATTACATTTGCAGTTAATCAGATGAGCAGATTCTTAAATGCTTCGAGTGATGAACATTGGAAAGCAGTAAAACGAATTTTTAGATATCTGAAATGTACTGCTCATTATAAAATTGTTTACATAAAAACTAAACAAATCAAAGTAATAGGCTATACTGATGCAGACTATGCTGGCTCTCTGGATACAAGAATATCTACTAGTGGATATGTATTTATACTAGGAAATGGTGTGTCCTTGGCTTTTGGTGTTAGAAAAGAGATTGGAATTGATGTGTCTCCTATCAACATCTTTGTTGATAATCAATCTGCCATTAAGCTAACACATGCACAACAATTTCATAGCAGAACAAAGCATATTAATATTAAGGTTCACTTTGTTCGAGACGAGTGTGAAGTTTTTAACAATCTATCGAATAAGTTAAATTTGTCAGTTTAAACTATGTATTTGTTAATTTGTATTAGGTCTTTGCTTTCAAGTCTTTTGTATTAGGTCTTTGTATTCAAATCTTGAATAAGTGGAAATGTTAATATAACCTCCCGGACTAATGTAATATTCAAGATATAAGAAAAAGAAGAATTAGGTTTTTAAGGTTATGTCTATGTTCTCTAATGTAAAAACGGTTACACATAATTATGCTTAATTAATATTCTCAGTTTCTCGGGCTAATAAATATTGTGTAATAAACTTTTACATGGACAGTATAGTTGTATTTATCAGAAGACAAAATAAACAACAAAACTAACCAACTAATGAAGGGAAGAAGACAACTACTTGAGGAAAAAAACGCCGCACTCAAGCATACGTAGAACTTGATAAAACAATTAGAACGAAACTAAAACGCGACAATAAAAATTAAACGAAAACTTAATAGAGCAAGTCATTAAACAAAAAGAAGGCATAAAATGTCTAAGACTGGGTGTACAAAAATCATTAAAATTAAACACACCAATAACAAGGAAAAGAAGGACAAATATAAAATAGCAAAGTTGGTCGAAGACTTGCAGCAGCTATACTTGCAGTATACCATTTTACGAGTTATGAGTGTAGACTTTTCTTTGATCTTTGCACATCTTAATTTTTCCCCAACTTCTGAGCAAGTGGAGCATGCGTCAACTCTAGGTGTACCATAAACTAAATAATTATAAAGTAGAAAGTGAAAATCCAAAAATTTTTATTTGTTCGAAATCAAAATTCAAAATCTTACATAAATGAACCGACCGACATGGGAACTCTAAAATTGCCTTCCATATCATATCGATTCATCTAAACAAGAACCTTTTTTTAACTGACTTCTAATACTTGAAATACGAGTAAATAATAATATGGGAAAGAAAAGTAAGATTTGGTTTAACGTATAGTGCCTTTACAATTCGCTGATATATATTTCGTCCTTTGAAGACTCATCAGAGCGACTGAGTAAGAAGCTCCAAGCGTAAAATCAAAGCTTTTCCGTAAAAGGAAGTAATAATGAAACAACTTCCTAAAGACGCAATTAAATCTGTGCCTTCTTTCTAAATAATTATAGTTACGATTAAACAAATTTCTAAAATTACACAAATTACACTTAGTCTGAGTCACTTTTAATATGTAAGTCTTTTTATTCTGTTTTTGACAAGGACATTCTTCTTAAGTTTTTTGTGTTCGGATAAGATACTTTTTTGAATTGATTTCAAACGTAAGAAATCTCCATATTTCTAGTGTTTTTAACAGATTGGGTTTCGGGGAAAATGTTTATTTTACATGCCTTAAAAACCCCGAAAATATGGCTTAAAGATAATGGCACTAACTGACGCCCGAACCCATTACTTTTTGGATGAGTATGTATATACAGGTGCTGGAAGCGATGGCCAAACATTGTCAGAAGAAGAATGAAAATTTAATAAACCAACGCAATCAGTTCTTCATCTAGTAAAATGTATTGAGGCTTCTAACCGTAACGTAACAGCAGACAACTGGTTTACATCCTTAGAAGTGATAACTAAGTTAAGGAACCGAGGCCTAACTTACGTGGGCACTGTTAAAAAAATAAAAGGGATATACCTATTCCTTTTTTGCCAACTAAAACGAGGCTCGCGGGATCATCTCTATTTGGATTTGGCGATACAGTTACATTAGTTTCATATGTACCTAAACCACAAAAAGTGGTACTTTTGATGTCTTCAATGCACTACAGTAATGCAGTAAAAGATGAAACAAACAAACACGAAATTATCTAGTTTTGTAATCAAACAAAAAGAGGCGTCGATGCATTAGATCAAAAATGTACAGTGTATTCCTACATCCCTACCTGGAAACCCCTAAAAGTCGAGGTATGAATTCATCAAATCTCTGACTTGGCAGCTTATGCAGGATGATATGGAAAGAAGACTAACTATTTCTCAAATTCCAAGGCAATTGAGACATATTATCGCTTTCATTTTAAAAACAGACATTCCTGAACAGGAAAATGCTATTTAAAAAAAAAGAGTAGACTGCTCAAAATGTCTACGATCATTGGATAGAAAAATGAAGATAGTTTGCGTTAATTGCAAAGCGCCAATATGCCACATGTGTGAAACACACATTTGCAAAGATTGCCTATAAGAATGGAATGGTAGTTTTTATGATGTTTTTTGTTTTAGGTAATTTTTTTGTTTTGGTAAGTTACATTGATAGTTTCGTTTTATGTTTTAAGAAAAACAATTTTTTTTTGTTTCTCATTTTTTTTGTTACAGGATAATGTTTAGTCTAGTTACAAAATAACTCAGCTTTTGAGGCTGTTTCTTAGTTTAATTTTTTATGCGTGATAAGTATTTCAAATATTTGTTAAATTTATGTTATAACAAAATAAACGTCTTTAAAATATTGAAGTCATTTTTTTTTTAATAAACAAATATCAGTGTCTAATTTTGCAAAACACATTGGGGTCAGTGTGACCCCAACTCGCCATACACGTAACAAAAAATGAACCTCACTAGTTACGGGTTAAGTTTCATAAGTTTTCAATGGCGGTAAATTTTGAGATTGTGTCACTATTTAATAGGTGGCACTGTTAATATTTTAATTTTATTTTAATTGTGCCTTGTGTTATGTTACATATATTATTTACATCATCATCATCATATAACGGGGGTCCTACGGCGATTGCCGCTTCCCGCATTTCAGCCTCCATCTTTTCCTATCTCTCCAATCTCCCGCTTCTAAGCATTGTTTTTGTAATTTCTCTTCTCCAGGAATTTGGTGGTCTTTCCCTTTTCCTTCTTTCTGGCGGAACATACATTAAGGCTTTCTTTGGCCACCGCTCCTCCTCCATTCTCATCACGTGACCATACCATTGTAATTGCCTTCCTTGTATTCTATCTGAAAGAGTATCTCTAATTCCTGTACGGTTTCGTATTTCCTCATTCCTGATTCTTTCCATTCTCGATACTCGACATGACCTTCTAAGATAATCCATTTCCACAACGTTTACTATATCCCGTTCATTCTTTGTCATCGTCCAACATTCGGCACCATATGTGGTAATTGGTTCTACAATTGCTCTGTATACGCGAAGTTTGGTATGCATCTTTATTTTATTAGACCACAGTAATGAATTCAGTGTTCGGATGCATTTTTTCCCTTGGGTTATTCGGTTTTGTACATCTATCTTAACTCTGCCATCTGCTGATATGATGCTTCCTAGATATTTATACTGGTTGCAGCCTTTTATGACTGCGTTTTCAAGCCTTAGATCTGTGGTATTTCCTCCAATTTTTTAATATTCTGTTTTGCTTATGTTTACAGTAAGCCCCCATTTGGCATATTCCTCAAATAATTTTCGATTCATATAATTTATATCTTCCTCATCGGTTGCAACCACCACCTGATCATCTGCAAACAACAATGTATACAGAGTTTCTTGTCCCACTTCGATGCCCATAAATCTACATTTATTTCTCCAATTCCTCAATACTTCTTGGACGTATATTTTAAAGAGTGTCGGTGACAAACAGCATCCTTGCTTTAGGCATTTATTGACTTTAAATTCATTTGAGGTTCTGGTTCCAATTTTTACACAACTAACTGCATTTTCGTACAATTTATATATCGCTCGGATATACGTCGAATCCAATCCGGACCTTTTGAGGACCTCAAACATTTTCTTTAAAGGGACACTATCATATGCTTTCTCAAGGTCTATAAATACCAAATGGGTCTCTTTACTTCTTTCGACACGCTTTTCAATTATTTGTCGTAGGATAAATATATTATCAAGGCAGGATCTCCCGGTACGAAAGCCGCTTCGTTCTTCAATATCTTGTATCTGTCTTTCAACCCTCTTCTTTAATATTCTGCTATTATTTACATATTATTAATATTAGTACAGAAAATATTAAGTATAATTTCAATTCGGTTTTGTGCATTTTTTACATTATTATATCATTTTATTTTTAGTGGTATTTTTTTAGAATATTCTATTGATAAAAAATTCCGATTGTACTTGAACTCATTAAGATAAAAAACATACAATATTTCTTGGTAAACAATTTGATTGTTTGATTGACGTTTCATTGCTAATATCACGAATTTTATTTTTTGATGCAAATTCCGACCACTTTTATTCGTGGATTTCATGATATTGACTTAAAGTTTATTAAATGTTTTAATAAATTTAAATATTTTTAACAAATATGTTAAGTATGTTCAAATGCATGGTTTCGCTGACAGTAGTATCAAAGTATATGCTGCCTGTGTTTATCTAAGGACCGTATCTAGTGACAACTCTGTCTACTCTATTCTACTCACATTTAAATCTAGAGTAACCCCAATTAAAACTGTATCTCTAACTCTAAATAAACTCTGTGCAATTTTTGAAAATCTATAAACTTGAGGTCTGATTCAGAAATTGCTTTGTGTTGGATCAGATTTCACCCGTGGAATGTTAGAAGACCAACTTCTTCTTCAGCCTTAAGTAATCCTACTTTGGACATAGGCCTCCCCCAAATAAATCCAGTGTTTTCTATTTTGCGCCACTTGCTTCCAATTGTGTCCTCCGATCTTCTTAATATCATCAGCCCATCTCATTTGTGGTCTTCCTTTGCTTCTCTTTCCTAACCATGATCTCCATTGTTGTATTTCGTGGTTCCATTTTTTATCCTTTTTTATTTGGCGGCATGTTCTACTGCGTCTTTTACTTTGGTTTTGCTTCTAATCATTTGTTTGTTTTTTTGTCTATAAGTCTCACCCGCATACCTCTCTCTATTGCACAAAGTTTTATGGTGTCGAATGCCTTTTCATAATCAACGAAGCCAATGTATAAATTCAAGTGATATTCATTGGCTTTCTCTATTAGCGTTCTGACTGTAAGAAGATGATCTGCTGTACTGTAACCCTTTCGGAATTCTGCCTGCTCTATCGGTTGATAACTATCGAGTTTCAACGTTAACCTGTTAGTTATTACTCTCATAAACAGTTTGTACATTTGGGACAGCAGGGAGATTGGCCTATAGTTGTTCAGATCTCCCCTGTCTTCCTTTTTGAAGAGAAGTATTGTCAAACTTTCATTCCAATCATCTGGGACTTCTACTCTGTAAAGACATTCGTTGAAAAAATTTTTCAATTCTTTGAGAATAATTTCATCCCCCTCCTTCAACATTTCTATAAGTATTCCATCTGGGCCCGGAGCCGTATTGTTCTTTAGTTGTGCTATAGCTTGTTTTATTTCGAAGGATTCTATATTAGGGAGTATTTCTGAGTTGACATTCGTTATCTTTCTCTTAAGATCTTCCTTTGCAGTGTTATCTGGGTTCTTGTTTGAGGAACATAAATCACGGTAAAATGTTTGAGTGAGAAACTTTTAGGATTTAGTTCTTTTCTCTTATCTCCTTTTCATCTTTATCCTTTAATGAGATTATTATAGGCTGTCCTAAGTTTGATCTTAGGCATTTCAGGCCTCGGTTCTTTTCTATCTACCTTGTTTCCATTATAGATCCTTAAACCTTATTTTACTCCCTTCTTTATTTGTTTATTTAATTCTTTGAAACCATTGGTGTTTCGCTTTCCTTGGCTTAGAAATTCGCGTCTCTTTTCCATTAACGGTTTTGTTCTGTCACTTATTCTGTCTTCTTTATTTTTTGTTTTGTTTGCAACAGTCAGTCCTGCTTTCAAGAGCTTTCGTTGCAATTCTTTATTAATTGTATTCTTGTCGAAGTATGCTTGTTGATAATGTTCTACAAATTCTTTTCTTAAGACTTCTCTGTACTCATCTCCGTTCTGTCATAATTTAGTTTGATATATCTGATTAAAATAATTAGGTGGTCTGTTTCTACTAGTTTTCGCCTGTTTAATATGAATCTTTGCTCTTAAAAGGCGATGATCGCTGCCAGTTGTGAACCCTTTGAGAGCAGTTATATCTTCAAAAATGTCTTTGTTCCCACACAAGAAGTAATCGATCTCGTTTTTCGTTTTTTTATCGGAAGATATCCACAAGTGTGTGTTCATGGCATATAAATTTTGGTGTTTTAAAAGGTTATATAATTTTCTTTTCTTTCATTTCGTGTGCCATAACCATGCATCTCTATTTTAGTTTCAGTATTTTCTTCATTTTTACCTAATTTTGCGTTAAAATCTCCGATAATGATGGTATACTTTGTATCATTTTCTTCTAATGCTGTTATCAAATCTTCGTAGAACATTTCAACTAGCTCTTCCTGATGTGTTGATGTGGGAGCATACACTTGAATAACAGGACCTTATATTGCAAGATGGAGAAGTTATCAAACATTGCAACACATATAAATATTTAGGTATGATCATCACAGAAGAAGGCATTGTAGACGACACAATTGAGGAGAAAAATAACCAAGCAAGAAAAGCAATTTCCCTTCTCAAGAGTATCCTTTGGGATCAATCAATCTCTAATAATAACAAGTATCACAAGATATGTAACACAATCATTAAATGAATAATTACCTACAGTAGTGAAGTATGGCAAATAAAGGAAAGATACAAGAGAAAACTTGAGGCAACGGAAATTGATTTCTGGAGACGTTCAGCTGGAAAATCTAGACTAGAAAACGTAACAAACAACAGAATAAGAGAAATTATGATAGTAAACATACAATAGTAGACGATATTTGTACCCAATAACTCAGATGGTACGGTCATGTACAGAGAATGTCTGAAGAACGTCTCCCAAAACAAGTCTTAATGTGGACCCTTTACCGTAGAAAAAAAAAGAGGAAGACCCCGCCTTAGTTGGAGAGAAGGCATCAATAGAGAAATGAAAGACATAGATATAGAAGAAGACTTATGGATGAATCGAGAGGAGTGGTCACTGGGTATCGGAAGATGTAGAAGAATGTTTTAAACTGATCTATATATATTTATATATATATATATATATATATATATATATCTATATATATATATACATATATATATATATATATATATATATATATATATATATATATATATATATATATATATATTGTTATGATGTGCTTTTTTTTTTTGAATGATGAGCAATGAGTATTTTTAATAATATAATATATAGGGTTTTTATCGCGGTTCTCAAAGAATTAGCTTGTAAGTACTTTTTTAAATTATCTTTATTATAACTATTATGAAACACACATATATATCTAACCTAGCCAATGTAAATTTAAAATAAACTATCTTTAAATTGATGTTCTTATAAAACTAATTAAATTCTATAGACAATGTTAAATTTAAACAAACTATCTTCAAAATTGAAATTGTTATAACACTAACTAAATTATATTAACAAAATTTTGTACCTTTCTTTCACTGAATGCCTAAATGAACTGTTTTCCACTATATATATTCTAATCACCACTGAATGTCTTCGTACTTCGGTTATCCTTGTTTTTGTGAAATTTCTTTTTCCAATTATCAGCTTCTACCAATTTAAGATATATTTTTCTTCACCAGCATTTATATACCACCAAGCAAACAGCATTTATATTTATTCTTCTTTTCAATATACCAATATCCAATTATTATAAGTTGATTTATACTAATCTCCAACCATAACATAATTTAATTTCTTCCAATATACCTTTTTTAATTATATTAAACAATTGGACTATTTGTACTTGATTCACTGACTCCAACTAACTTTCATATTTCTTACTAAACTTTTCTGACTGACTTCTTGAAAATTCTGAACAATTTACTACACTATTCACTAACTAAATGTGTCTATTAACTTTCATAATGAACTGGCCTGACTTCTGACTAAAAACTTCATAAACTGCCCTCTTGAATCCAAATCACGGGTATTTATATGTTTTTGGATTTCTAGAACCATCTGGTAAGAGATCATGTTCCAATTTGTTCTATTATATACATGTCTGAATTTTCTGGAACAAACCATCCCGCAAACATGGCCATCTCCGGAGATCCAGATAATTCCATTCTTTTCTATTAATAATTTTGTTGACATTTAGGCTTTTCATATCAGAATAAACATTTAAATCATCAAATATATATAAATTAAACACCTCAAACCAACATTATTATTATAACCCCACTTATATTCGTATTATGATTAATTTCTATCTGTCAATCCACTGTATAGTTGGTTGCCTAAGCACATGGCTCACTTAAATCTATTTACAACATTAAAATTACTAAAATACAACTTTTAACAATTATTATATGCTAATTTATTAAAAATGCCCTCACATAAATAATTTTTATAAAATTCTCTAGTATATAACTTATTTAAAACAACCAAATATCTAATATTATGTAGTATATAACTTATAAATTATTTTCTATAAACCCTAATCGTATCAATACCCCAAAATAATATTTAAAATAAATAATTTACTTATTATTTTTTTAAATATTAATTTTCTCATACCCTATTAAATTAATAAATCAATTTTTTTTTATTTAAAATGTGTTAAATACATCCCTGTTCGCTGTCTATGTCAAAACAGAGAACAACGGAGCACAGTTCGGCTATTCTATGGTCAAACTGTCATGTCAAATGGAGCAATGGATGCGATATCAGAGAATAAAATATAACCTTAATTAAAAATATAATAGATATGGTGTTCTGTTTATTTATAGACAAAATCTAGGAATTATTTCCATTCAACAGGCTTTCATCCATATGAATTGGTAAGTTTTACACTTTTTATAAAGACATTTACACAATCAATTCTGTATCTAACCCCAAATTATGATTTTTAGGGTACAAATTAATTTCCATATATACAAAATTCAACAAGTATGATGTCAAATTGATTCAAAATAATGAAATCTACCATCTATTTAACAAATCAAGTCTATTGAATAAAATGGATATATCAGTAAGCTGTTAGTATTTTTATAATTAGTGTTAAGTTTATAATATATTACTTCTTTTTGAAAAAATGGGCATTGGGTAGTAATTTCTTTTGCTATACTTATGTCATTCTTTGCAAAATAATTGTTCCTAAATAGCATCCATAGCTTTCTTGAACCAATATGCATATAATTGTTATGTAAATTTTTCAATATTTTCTTTGCTAAAGTTCTAGTTATTACATATACTTCTATGCCATTTATTATTTTATAATATACCCCATCTTTCCTAAGGACTTTTTGTTTTTCACTCAAATTGATCTGATCTCTTATAATTTCTTCTCTAGAATATAATCCAGTACTGTCTACTAATTGATTTAATCCAATTTTTATTGTTCGCTGCCCTTTTTGTGATGTATTTTCTAACCTTGATAAAGCATCTGCCACTATATTGGATTTTCCAGAAATGTATTTGATTTCAAAGCAGTATTCACTAAGTATTAGACTCCACCGATGTATTCTACTGTTTCCATATTTGTTATTTAATATAGACGTTAAAGCTTGGTGATCTGTTTCTATTGTAAATTCATTACCCAACAAATAAAATCTTAATTTTGTGACACAGTGTATTATACTTGCTAGTTCTAATTCTGAAACTGAGTAACCCTTTTCATGTGGCTTTGTAATTCTTGAAATGAATTGTATTGGGTATTCGACCCCATCATGTATTTGTAATAATACCCCTGATAATCTCTCTATTGATGCATCTGTTCTTAATATGAATGGCTGTGTGTAGTCAGGATAGTATATTTTCAAGTTTGACAGAAAAATGTTTTTAATTTCTTGGAATGCTAGTTCTCTTCTCTGATCCCATCTCCATTTTACACCTTTTCTCAGTAGTTCAAGTAATGGAATTTCTTTTATACTTAGATCTGGTATCATCCTTTTATAATAATTAATTATTCCAATAAATTCTCTTAAAGTTCTTAAATTGAGTGGTGTTTTATATTCCTGAATGACTTGTGTCCGTTCTGGATCCATTTCGATTCCCTTAGTGTTAAGTTTATAACCTAGATATATGACTTCTTTTTGAAAAAATGTACATTTTTCTTGATTTATTTTTAGTCCAACTTTGTCTAATCTATTTATTATAATTTTTAGGTGTTTCTCATGATCTTCAGCCGTTTTAGAAAAAATTAATATATCATCAATGTAGTGAATTACAAAATGTTCATATTGATCCAAAATATCATGAAGACATCTACATAGAGCACTGCAAGATGATTGAAGTCCAAATGGTACTACTTTGAATTGATATACTACTCCATCTATCTGAAATCCTGTATACTGTCTACTTTTTCTTTCTAGAGGTATTAACCAAAAACTATGCTGTAAATCGATTTTAGTAAAAAATGACATTCCTGTAATTCTTCCTAGTATTCCATCTTCTAACATATTATTAATCGTTTTGTTTACTTCCTCTCTGTATTTATATGGTATTGTGTATGATTTTGTTTTAAAATCTTTTTCCTCTTTAACTTTTTTACTATGGATATAATTTTGTGCAATTCTATTTTCTTTATTGACAAGTCCCTTGTGTTGCTGCAATATGGAAATGACTATTGATTTATATTCTTCAGGGCAATTTAAAACTTTTATCATATCTTCTTCTTTATAAATAACATTATTCTTCATTATGTACTCATTATTCCTTGCTTCCAATTTTACGCACTCCGCCTCGTAGGCATCCATCTGCTTAAAATTTCCATTCCTTAAATATTCACTACAATAATTATTCTTTACATTCTTTTGGGACATTTCCCTATCATCAAAATACATTTTTTCTTCATAAACATCATTATTTTCTTTTAATAATATCCTATCAACTCTTATTCCTTCTTCTACCTCATCTTTCTGCATAAATTTAATTGTTTGCCCTTCCAAAGTTACCATTTTTTCTTCAAAATCTATCTTTACTTTCTTCTTTTCCAATTCATCATTTCCCATTAATATATCAACACATAAATCCTTGACAATAAATCCTTGCATATTAATTTCTTTATTAAGAATATTAATTTTAAAATTGGCTAGTTTATCAATTTCACCCAACTTCTTATTATTTGCACCAATAATTTTAATTTTTGGAATCTTTATTATATCTGATAGTTTTATTGTATTAAAAATAAAATTCTCCGAGACTAAAGTACTTTCTGAACCAGTATCTATCATAATTTTAATCATTTTATTTTTGGCCAAAGCATTTATATAAATTAAATTAATAGATTCAATAATTTTCTCTTCATCTAAAGAAATAAATTCAGAAGGTTTTTCATAATAGCAATGGCCTAACTTGTAATTCAGAAAGTTTACTGCACAATATTTTGATTATTAGAATTGTCAGATTGTATCTGACCACTTGGATCTGATGTCCTATGTCTTTCCCTACTATGACTTCTACTCACATTTTCCTGCCTTGTACTACTTCGTTCCCTGTCTTCGCAGCTTCTATTCCTTCGAACACAATTTACCTGTCTGTTATAGTTAGGTCGCTCTGTATTTCTTCTATTGTTAAAATCTTGTCTATTATTATTAGTACTGTTATTAAAATGTTGTCTATTATAATTAGTATTATTATTAAAATTTTGTCTATTATAACTAGTATTATTATTAAAGTTCTGTCTATTTGGATTACTGTTATTATTATTAAAATTTTGTAAATTATTACCATACCTAGTATTAATGTTATATGATTGTCTATATTGTTGAATATCATTTTTATTATATTGAAAGTTATTATTGTTTTTTCTGTTGTTATTATTACTTGTCATATTGCCTCTTTTTATTCTTTGAATAAAATTAATAAAACTATCTATTGTTTGAATATTTTGTACAGTTACTGTTTGGACAACATCAGCATCAAAATGTCTAGATACATTTAAGACTGTTTCATCCTCTCTAAGTGGTGGTTCTAAATATTTTGCAACTGTTATCAGTTTTAATGCATAATCTACCATATTTGATTTTAAATTGTGATTATACTTTCCAAAATATAGAATTTCTCTAAACTTGGCTTGCTCTAATTCACCCCAATAATAATTTAAAAATTTATTTTCAAATGTTTGAAAATTATCTAAATCATTCTCAATACTAGCAAACCAAGTTGCTGCATTGTCATTTAATGTCATTCTAATATAATCTTTAATATCATTAATATTATTTACAAATCTTAATTTATGTTTTAAACTATTTATGTATACTCTAGGATGCAAATTTTTTATATTACCAGAGAATTTAATCCCAGTCTCATTTGTTAAATTTAAGTAAGGTCTCCCTATGTCTCTCATTTGTGAAATATCATCTATTCTCTGTTCCACATTTCTTATTTGATTACAATTTATTTGGATATTTTGTTGTATATCGTCTAATTTTTCTTCTGTGTTTCTCCTGTCTTCGTTAATTTTTACTTCTAAGTTACATTTCTGTAACTCTATTTTCTGTTCTATATCTATCTTATTATCTTGAATAATCCTCTTTACTTCTGTCCTCTCATTGTCTATCCTTTTCTTGTAGTCATTCCGTATACTTTTTATTTCATTTGCTACTTTTTTCTCTGCAGCTTCAAGTTTTTTATCCATTTGTTTTTCTATTTGCTTTACAATTTTATTATTATTATCTTCTATTTTCTTTTCTAATTTTCTATAATTCTCTTCCATTTTTTTCGTGTTCTCTTCCATTTTTTTCGTATTCTCTTCCATTTTCTGTTCCATTTTTTTCATGTCTTCTTTGACTTCTTTTGAATTCTCTTCTATTGTCTTGTTCATCTGCATCATTAATGACATCAAAGCTGCCATATTGACATTTTCCTCTCTTTCTGGATTCATTTCTGCAGTATCTTGTGGAACTTGAACTAAACTCTCCTCTTGTATAGGTTGTGTTTCTACTAACACATCTTCTTCATTCTTTTTGCTTCTTGTACCTTTCTTTCCTTGAGACATTTTGAGACTTTACTTGTTCAAATATAATTAAAATTAAAATCTATACTTTTTCTTTCTACTGATAATTAATTTAATTATATGAGAGCACTTATCTTCCCAAACTAATTCTTTTAAATAGAGAGCCCCCACGTTGGGCGCCAAATTGTTATGATGTGTTTTTTTTTTTGAATGATGAGCAATGAGTATTTTTAATAATATAATATATAGGGTTTTTATCGCGGTTCTCAAAGAATTAGCTTGTAAGTACTTTTTTAAATTATCTTTATTATAACTATTATGAAACACACATATATATCTAACCTAGCCAATGTAAATTTAAAATAAACTATCTTTAAATTGATGTTCTTATAAAACTAATTAAATTCTATAGACAATGTTAAATTTAAACAAACTATCTTCAAAATTGAAATTGTTTTAACACTAACTAAATTATATTAACAAAATTTTGTACCTTTCTTTCACTGAATGCCTAAATGAACTGTTTTCCACTATATATATTCTAATCACCACTGAATGTCTTCGTACTTCGGTTATCCTTGTTTTTGTGAAATTTCTTTTTCCAATTATCAGCTTCTACCAATTTAAGATATATTTTTCTTCACCAGCATTTATATACCACCAAGCAAACAGCATTTATATTTATTCTTCTTTTCAATATACCAATATCCAATTATTATAAGTTGATTTATACTAATCTCCAACCATAACATAATTTAATTTCTTCCAATATACCTTTTTTAATTATATTAAACAATTGGACTATTTGTACTTGATTCACTGACTCCAACTAACTTTCATATTTCTTACTAAACTTTTCTGACTGACTTCTTGAAAATTCTGAACAATTTACTACACTATTCACTAACTAAATGTGTCTATTAACTTTCATAATGAACTGGCCTGACTTCTGACTAAAAACTTCATAAACTGCCCTCTTGAATCCAAATCACGGGTATTTATATGTTTTTGGATTTCTAGAACCATCTGGTAAGAGATCATGTTCCAATTTGTTCTATTATATACATGTCTGAATTTTCTGGAACAAACCATCTCGCAAACATGGCCATCTCCGGAGATCCAGAGAATTCCATTCTTTTCTATTAATAATTTTGTTGACATTTAGGCTTTTCAGATCAGAATAAACATTTAAATCATCAAATATATATAAATTAAACACCTCAAACCAACATTATTATTATAACCCCACTTATATTCGTATTATGATTAATTTCTATCTGTCAATCCACTGTATAGTTGGTTGCCTAAGCACATGGCTCACTTAAATCTATTTACAACATTAAAATTACTAAAATACAACTTTTTACAATTATTATATGCTAATTTATTAAAAATGCCCTCACATAAATAATTTTTATAAAATTCTCTAGTATATAACTTATTTAAAACAACCAAATATCTAATATTATGTAGTATATAACTTATAAATTATTTTCTATAAACCCTAATCGTATCAATATATATATATATATATATATATATATATATATATATATATATATATATATATATATATATATATATATATATATTATATATATATATATATATATATATATATATATATATATATATATATATATATATAATATGTATATAAATTTATTGTGAACAAAATAAAATCAACGTTATTCATTTTTAAAAAATTTACTCACCCCACAGACGTTAACATTGAGCACTATAAAAATTAGCAACACACAATAAATTAGCAATTTCATTTGGATCGGTTGTGAAAATCACTGCAAGGCTATTAGTTTTACATAAACAGAGTTATCATGTCTCGTTACCTTTAAGCGTTTTATATGAAGCTAAGTATATTTAAGATTAATAATAAAGAAGTATTTTTTTAGGATATACCAAACCATAGCATTTATTTAAAACACAGTAATAACGAACGAGCAAAATTATATACAATAAAAAGTGATTATCCTGTTATATATTCTAATAATATGTTTTTAAATGGGACTAAAGGTCTAAATTATTTGTTACCACTTATATTTTTTATCGGCATGGTATATATAAACTGCGAGGCATTAGGGATATAGCTTTATATTAAATAGACAATAATACAATACAACTGTATAAATCAATTAGGTCACTTATCTACATCAACAAATAATACTAGTATTTCGTTTTTTTATTTAAAGAAATAAATAATTAAATTAAACTAAAGCAATCACCTTTTTTAGCACATTTTAAAGTATGCTTAATGTGTACTTTAAAAAAAATATTACCAGAAAAATTCAATAACTTTTGACGAATGTCCCTAGGCTATTCTAATTACCAAATTTTAAATTTTCAAAATGAATTTGAAAGCTTGAATACACTTCTACAGTATGTAAAAGCCATCGAGTTAGAATCTATGGAGAGGGCATCACGTGACTAAAAACGACCTCACTTCGGCCATATTGTTTTGACACTTTTGACAGATCGTATATGTTTATTTACGTTTGTCGTTTTTCGAATATTTTTAGTTTTATAATACTTTTATAGAAACTGTAATAATATATTGTGATAGTGCATAATAATGGTTTCTTATTTTCAACGTTGTTGCAGTGGCAGAAGCAATGTTAATAAAAAATCTTCAGGAATAACGTTCTACAGGTTAGTATACAAATATGTAAACAAAGTAATGGCCCGTACTTCAGAGAATAAATTAATAGTATTTGACTGTATTAATTTATCTTTATGTATAATATATCGTGTTTTTAATGTTTACCGCGGGATAAATAAATCATAGTTTAATAAAAATGTATTGCACTTTTTTAGATTATGATTAAATCTTCTGAATAACTAGTCATATTTTTATAGTAGTTTTAATATTATTGAGTCCGGCCATGATCCCACCGCCATATTGATATCACAGTTAGCCACGCCTACCTACGCCGTTTTTAGTACATACGTTAATATGCTCATAGCTTCTCCATACATTCTAACTCGATGGTAAAAGCCAAATGGAATAAATTCATTATTTAGGTTACTGTACATATTTATAAAAAATCCAGAAACACGTCAAATTTAAATGACATTTAACTTGACATTCTTTAACGTGAAAATGCAACCCCTACCTTCAAGCCCCTTAGCATGACAGGTACAATCCCCAATTTTTAAAATAGGAAGTATAGGCTTGTGATATATCGTTTGAAAGGTCTTTTCATTCTCCATTCAAAAATGTCTAGCCCAGTTTTTTAGGCAGGCAAGCAAGCAATTTAATTAAACCCAGACTGAGAGACTTGTTTACCCCTTGAAATGACGTTCGGGTGTAACAATTCATTGGAGCAAGGTGTATTAATTGAAGAGTTTGCTGTAAGAAGGATGCAGCTCCATAATTGGTAATTGTTGGGAAATTGGAAAAAACTGTTTTTTAATAAAAGTTTTTATTTTAACCAGAAAGACATAATATCAATCGATGACAAACACATTAAGTCAATACTTGAATTAACTATAAAAATTGAAAAAAAGTTGGAGCTGCATCTTTCTTGTACCAAACAAGTGAAATAGTGCTTCTTTACCATCATTTTAAACAAAAACAAACAAATTTCCAACAAAAACTCTTTTATTCCGTTACAACAATCAAACGACCATGGTTTGCCTACTACACAAATACGATAAAATTTGTAAAAAGAAACCCTTGGTGTCAAAAAATCGCATTCAGAAAAAAAAAATAAAACATTAAACACACGGGCAAACACATTCTTCATCCATCTACCTGGTCGTCATCGTCCCTTCCAGATGATTCGGTTTTTTGGTTCTCTGCAATGGCTGCATCGCTTGTGAGACAGATATGAAAAGCCATTTGGTCCATAGGAACGAATCGTGTTGCCAAGTACATTACATCTGCATATTTGGCTTTTTTGACTGGTATAGGATTGCAATAGACAGGACTATCAGAAGAAACTGAAAGGTTGCTGTCAAGGTTTCTGTCAAGATTTGGAATAAGTGAAAACTCGGAAGGCCAGTAGATATACTGACTTTAACACCATCTAAATGTTCATTGCTGTACTAGAAAATTAGGTTTTTGGAAATCTAAATCTTTGCTTTTCTGCATCTGAGATAACTTTTTAAAATGTCCTTCATAGTGACCACTAAAGTTCATGATCATATTTTGTTTTACCAGAATTTTCCATTCTGGTAAACCATTAAACTGGTTAATGGTTAATGATAATTTCCATTAAACTGTTTGGATGATTGTTTAACAAAATGAGCATATTATTGGGGGCTAAAAACGTAGTCGTTCTTCCTTAAAAACTGCTCAATAACTCCAAAGCAGCGATCACATGCAAGAAAGCCTGTCTATCTTGTCAATAGACCTAGTTCTCACCAGCAAATACAGAAACTGAATCATTACTGAGTTTTTATTTTGCGCAGCAGCGTTATCGGAAAGAAGGTATAAAACTTTAACATTTTTAGGGAGTACATTTTTTATATAGTGGTACAAAAGTGACACTACCTCGTTTGGTGACTTTCGAGCCGTAGTGTCATCATACATATAAAACTCTGCTTGATTTGTCTTACCAGACTGAACGCAGAAATTGTATGTCCACAACTTACGCTTGTAGAAAGCTTCCCCAGCAGGAATTTTTGGAAATGAAAGGTTTTGTTGGAAGTCAAAGGTCAGTGGACCTCCACTTCATCGCTATGCTCGCACAATGTGGTTTTTTTCTTTAATTCCTTAAAAAACAAATCGACCTTAATTTCATGCAACTTCTTTTCCGCTGCTAAAAATTTTCGTTCATTTTCATCGAGGGTCACATCTTTGAGTTAGTTATCTAGGACATCACATTTTTTGCACGTATCTGATCGAGGTGAGCTAAACCTGAAGTTGAAGTTGTCTTTGAAGTAGCGATAGTATAAGTCATAGGAAACTTTAAGTTTATATTTGGGATTTCTAACACTTTCTGGTTCGTAAAGTTTTAAATAGAGTTGATGCATCTTCTTTACATTTAGATCTGGAGAAAAATAGAATCGACGGGATTTGTTTCTACTATAATGCGATTCACTCTGACTTTTTAACAGTTTTAATTACGCACAGGTTTTAGTTAAACTTGTCACACATTCTTCGGTTGTCTATGGTTGGAGCTCTGGAGATCTTACACTAGTGGCCAACATTCTGTAAACTTTTCAAAAATTTTAGTTTTGTTATCAGCATTCCTCTTTTTCATAAGACTTATGTTATTTATAAGTTTATCTATAATTTTATTACATCGTTTTATGCTTCTACTTAATATTTAACATCTATTTTAAGGGGGAAAATCCTCTAAATATTTAAAAATAAATAAAACAACAGCCGTTAGCTATCAGTAGATATATTTAAAAAGGGTGGTACAATGATTATTATCAACAAAATAAGTATTTGGTAGGATAGCCTTTGTTTTTTAGGACAGACTCAATTTTGCGAGGCATGTAGTTGACGGGACGAGCCAAATCTACTGGTGTAATAACTCTAAACCAGTTCTGAATAATGGCTTCTATCAGTTCTCTCTTGTTGCTTGGGTTTCGGCGTGATACTAAGACTTTCATCCTTGACCATAAATTTTTTCTATTGGATTTAGATCGGGACTATTTCCAGGTCAAGGCAAAACAGTAACATCATAGTTTCTCAACCATTCCATGGTTGCCAAGTCTTACCGTATGACAAGGCGCTCCATCCTGCTGGAAGATGCATTGTTGGGCATCCCCTTCGAACAAATCTCTGATAGTCGGCAGCAGTTTGGCTTGCAGTATCTCTTCCTGATATTTTTTTGCATTAATATTGTCCTCTATTACTGCTAAACGTCCAACTCCATTAGTGGACATGCAAGCCCATACCATGACACTCACAGAATGTTTCATAGTGACCGTAGTACACTGGTGCAAAAGGTCTTCTCCCGGTCGGCGGCGAATAAACTTCACTCCGTCACTCTCAAAAATCGAAATTTTGGTTTCATCACTCCAAATTACTTTACTCGATTGTTCTTCTGTCCACCCTCTGTGTGCCAAAGCCCAATCAATGCGCTTTTGACTCTGTTTTTTGTTCAGGAACGGTTTCTTTCTAGGAATTCGTGTTCGCAATCCATTTTCACACAATTTTCTTCTGATAGTGCGGTCCGATATTTGTAATCCAGTTGATTTGACAATACCGTTAATATCTTTTGCGGATCTGCGACGATTTTCTAAAGAAAGTCGGCATATTCTACGCACATGGTAGTGACTAACTTTGGGTTTTCCGCCAGATCTTTTTGCTGATTTTGTCGTTCCACGTTTGCAAACTTTCATTACACCTGATTTTGTGGCGCCACCATCCAATTTGTTTGCTATTTCTTGATAAGTGTAACCTTCTTCTCGAAGGATAATTGCTTTGGCTCTCTTTCCTGGCGACGTCAACACGTTTTGGGTTTCAATTCTCTACGAAAATTAAACAATATCACCTTAGTAGCAACTACCTGATGTCACTCATAAACACTCGAAGCCGCACGAAACTGTACTAAAGGCTACCTAACCGCTCCAGTTGGGTTGTTGACTGACTAGCAAAACCCTGACGCAATACATTATTGCCAATGTTGCCATTCACAAATCTCGGATTTTCGGCGTTTCGCTTAAATCTGGTGTCTCTTTTCCATTAATGGTTTTGTTCTGTCACTTATTCTGTCTTCTTTATTTTTCGTTTTCTTTGCAACAGTCAGTCCTGCTTTCAAGAGCTTTCGTTCCATTTCTTCATTAATTGTGTTCATGTCGAAGTATTCTTTTTGATAATGTTCTACAAATCCTTTTCTTAAGACTTCTCGGTACTCATCTCCGTTCTGTCATATTTTAGTTTGATCTATCTGATTACAATAATTATATGGTCTGTTTTTATTAGTTGTCGTCTGTTTAATATGAATCCTTGCTCTTAAAAGGCGATGATCGCTGCCAGTTGTGAATCGATTGAGAGCAGTTATACCTTCAAAAATGTCTTTGTTCCCATACAAGAAGTATTCGATCTCGTTTTTCGTCTTTTTATCGGGAGATATCCACAAGTGTGTGTTCATGGCATATAAATTTTGTTGTTCTAAAAAGTTATATAATTTTTCTCCTCTTTTATTTTGTGTGGCATACCCATGCATCCCTATTTTAGTTTTAGTATTTTTTTGTTTTTTACCTAATTTTGCGTTGAAATCTTCGATAATGATGGTATACTTGGTATCATTTTCTTCTAATGTCGTTATCAAATCTTTGTAGAACATTTCAACTACCTCTTCCTGATGTGTTGAAGCATACACTTGAATAACCTTGATCATTACATACATTACATAACACTTAGCCCATTTCCCCATTTTGTAATCCTCAAGGAGATGGTAGTGACTAACCTCACTACCACATAGTAGTGACTAACTTTGGGTTTTCCGCCAGATCTTTTTGCTGATTTTGTCGTTCCACGTTTGCAAACTTTCATTAAACCTGATTTTGTGGCGCCACCACCCAATTTGTTTGCTATTTCTTGATAAGTGTAACCTTCTTCTCGAAGGATAATTGCTTTGGCTCTCTTTCCTGGCGACCAGTCAACACGTTTTGGGTTTCTGGTTGCCATTTTTGTTGAATCGACGCTGATGAATTCCTCTACGAAAATTAAACAATATCACCTTAGTAGCAACTACCTGATGTCACTCATAAACACTCGAAGCCGCACGAAACTGTACTAAAGGCTACCTAACCGCTCCAGTTGGGTTGTTGACTGACTAGCAAAACCCTGACGCAATACATTATTGCCAATGTTGCCATTCACAAATCTCGGATTTTCGGCGTTTCGCTTAAATCTGGTTCCATATTTTATTAAATAATGATATTATAATAAAAAGAGAGTGAGAAATACATAAAATATTATGCAGGAATATAAAACAATAAAATAAAAATATAATTGTAATGATAAACTATATAAATCATGATCATGAGACGAGCTTTGCTAAAAAACGATAATTTTTGTAAAGTTTCGAGAATTTTGGCTACTAGTGTAATTTTCTTTACGGTTTTTCAATTATTTTATGACTTAATTTACTATTATTTATTTACAAATTGTTCTTTATCTTTATTATGTTCTCTTTCTCACATTAACTTTTTTGTTTTTTTTTATAATGCAATTAGCCGTACAATATTATCCAGATTTAGCCACTCATCCCAGATATATACGGTATCAAAAGGATTGAGCTCTGGTGGGACTCTTTCCATGTTATCGAGTCCTAGGTGACTTGGTACGTCGGAGTATCTCCCAAAAATTTTGGCACGCATCTGGACGTCGAAAGTAGCACAGTATTTTGCATGATCTTATGTCGATGTTCATGTACACCCAGCTTTTTTATGTTTTCTAGGAGGTTCTTCAAAATGATTCCAGTGGTAGAAAGAATGTGGTATTGTCCAGGTACTTTTCATTCTCCATTTACTCCTTATTTGTATTTGCAGATCTCTGTACTTGGCGATCTTTTCGTTGCACTTAATAACGCAGATTATTGATGTTAGGTATCACCACTTGTGATCCACCAATATTCTTGGTTTTTTTGGAAGTTCAATAAACTCAGACTTCAGCAATTCTATTAGTATTATTTAAGTTGTATAATATTGTTGAGTATCTTTGTTATGATTACTATTAATTTGTTGTCCATTAGTTTGAGTAATTCTGCTTGTATATTATCAGGGCCTGTTGCTCTGCTATTCTTTAGCTGTATTATTATTGCACTTCCTGTTTTAAGATTCTCGGACCATCATTAACGTCTTCTCTAACTCCAAGATGTTATTTCTTTGGTCTTCAAACAAATTCTCTAGCTATTCTTTCCACGTTCTTATTTTACTCTGTTTGTCCAAGATGATGTTTTTATCAGAATCATTTAAATTTCTCTTCTGTCTTCGTCTTAGTCTACCCGTAAGTTTGTTAACTTTCCTATACTACATATTGTGACTATCGCACTTTGACTGTAGAATTTCAATTTCTTCGGATTTTTTCATTGCTTCTTCTTTTTTCGCTACTCTAATTTTCCTTCTTATTATGTTATTTATTGTTTTATATATGTCTGGATCATTTTTGGCTTTTCCTCTTCGACCATTAGTTTGAGGATCTTATCTCTCATTCACGATTTTTTCTTAATTAATGTATCTGCCGTTTATTGTTTATCCTTTACATTTAGAACTATTTTTGTAATCTGTTTAATCGTTTTTCTTCTTTTACTTCGTCTTTAATTCGTATTATTGTGATTTTCTTTTCTGCACATTTTTGACTCGAAATAATAACACCAGTGGAACGTGGTCCGTGTCCAAGTCTGCTTCAGGAGAAGTATTTTCAGATGTAAAGTGGTTTCGGAAACTTTAGTTACCTAAAATGTGATTTATTTAATTTCTAAGATTCATGACCTACATAGTTTCTTAAAATTAAGCAATATAAATTAAAACCAACATTTTATCTTTAATTGTAGTCGACAAAATATTGTTACAAATAATAAGCAATTAACTATTGACATTATCCAAACACATTATATATTTTATAATTTTTTTATAATACCCGTAATAAAATTCTATTACTTAATCATACACAGTTGTAAAGATTTAAGGTAAAGTTATAAATAATAATTTTCTGTCAATCTGTGGATATTCTTTTATCAATTGTATATATTAGGTGGTGATTAAAATGTATTTATATTAACTAGCGGCATATTATAACATTTGTATAGAAAATTGGCTACCTTTTAGAAATAATTTGCAAAATTGGATAACAAATAACAATTTATATGTCGTTTTGTACATAAAATAATATACATATTATATTATCGATATTATCTACTTAGCAACGAATGTTCTGATACATGATTAATTAAATAGTTGAGTGATTTTTGAGCAAAGTTTTCTTTATCTCTGTTGAAAATATTAGTTGATATGATGTATAATCCACAAACCTACTGTAATGTAGCAAGCTAAAGGTTAGCTTGACAATACCTCTATGGAACCATCAGGAAGCCAGTGGGATCCTGGGGAGTAATGAGTCCCTCCAAGATCTCTCACTACGCCGTTACGCCGATAATATTATGAAATAACCAAAATAGAAGGTTAATTCATACGTTGATTGGAAAATTGTGAAAAAGTGCAGAAAAAAATAAATTATAATAAAAAGTTTGTTTACTCAACTTTCAATACAAAACAATTAACCTTTCCGTGACCGTGCGGGGTATTTTAGGTACTCCAGATGCGGTTTTGCTATTATAACTTTTTTAAATATTTTTATTTTTTTTTGTTCCTCCAGGTAATCTTAGAAAATACATTACTAAATCCTTTTTTATAAAAATTATTAGATTTGATTTAAATTTTCTACTAAAATTGAAATGAATTGCTTGGGGTACCTCCGTTACCCCGCACGGATTGCTAAATCATATACGCAAGGTACAATGAACACAATATTGGGCATGAAATTTGACAGCTGACCCAGGCTTGTGACCTAGTCAAGAACGCTCGAACCCATGGTGCAATGAACACAATGAATACAAGGGAAACAGTTCCGTTTATTGAATCTTCTGAAAATAGTATTGTAGAACATGATTCTTGTAATATACATAAAAATAGTTTGAGTATTTTTATGATACAGACGATGGTTACAGATACAGATTTAAATCAAACTCCTAAAAGAGCCTGTGATAATATTTTAAAGTTAGACGAGAAGGTGATCTTTGTCCCAATTGCAAATAAATCATATTCTTTGCCTGGTAGTAAGAATTCGTCATATACAAGTGATCACTCTGAAAATGATGCATATCAAGTCTTTTAAACATAGTGTTAAAGAAGTCTTGATTTACCACAGTTTCTATTCCATTGATGAGTACCTGTCTCATGTATTGTATTATATTTTTTTATGTTTGACTAATGTAATAATGTAGAAATTTACATGAATAAATTAATAAATCTATTTTATACTTTTTAAATTTCCCACTTTTTTTCTAATAACATATGGCAACAACACCATTAACTCTTCAAAGGACACCGAATAAAGTCAAGATAAACAATAGTATAACAGAAATCTTTAAGGTCCATTATCATCTAAAATGTTTAGCATAATATTAGAAAAGGTTATACAGGAAGCAAACATTAATAGAACATGTTGCTCTACCACAATAAAACATTACTGCTTAGCATTTGCGAACGACTTGGTAATCTTGGCTAGGAGGAAAATAGAGCTGATGGAAACAGACATAAAACTGAAAAAGAGGATAGAAACCAAACTAATGTATATAAATGAAGCAAAAACGAAGTATATGGAATGCACAAATAAGAAATTCGTTCGGGGCAGTACAAAACAATGATAACAACAAAGGTAATACCATATAATATCGAAGAAGGTAAAAGATTTGAGTACTTAGGAAATGTCTTCACAAGAGAACCTAACTGTGAGGAAGAAATACAGAAAAGAATTATATCTGGCAATCGCGCTGTATTCGCTCCGTGCGTGACCATGGTAGGGGTACCTTGAAACGATGACAGCGTGCGTAGCGGCGAAATATGACAAAATTGGAATCATGGAATCTTTTTACGCATAAATTTTATCAAAAATGTGTGCAAATGCATGTTGCGTATTTAATTGTGCTAATAATAGCAAAAATAGTAAGTGTAGTTTTTATAGGTTCCCAAAGATTACATATAAATTAGAGAAAAGAAAAAGATGGATCCGTGCTATTAATATGAAAAAATATCACATAACCTCATTTTTATTCAATTGAAATAGGAAATATTTAAATAATTTACCTTAAATGATATTTTATAAGACTTCAAGCTAACTGCAGAGTGCCTGATGACTTTACCTTTACTATTACTGTTTTTAATTATATGCTCTTTCACGTGAAAAACTTGATTTGTCAGTACTAGATTTTTCCGTTTGGGGTTAAAAAGAGATATTATGATGAATTTTGAGAAACCCAGTTTTTAATACTACATTTATTTTGTACATAAACTGAAAAAATTAAATTAAAAAGTTAATTATTAATAATTGTCAATTTCGCCTGTATTTAACAATGTCAAACATATGTCATATGTTTAACCTGAAAATGGGTAGGTCAAAAAAAATCAGATGAAGGCGGTAGGTGTCGCGTCAGTCACGCACGGAGCGAATATGACAATGGGTTTTTAAGAAGCAAAAATATATCTCGAAGAGAAAAACTAAGGACATACAAGACCGTTATAAGGCCAATAGTGATGTATGCTTTTAAAAAATGGGTCAACAAAAAAACACCCGTTTTTATTAGTTTTGGAGCGCAAAATCTTGTGGCAAAATAATAGCGGTAATTAAGGTTCAAAGACTTAGATGTTTGGGCTAAGTGCAGAGAATGATTCCATCTAGAATTCCGAGAATGGTACTACCTAGTACAATGGCAGGCAAAAGGCGAAGAGGAAGATCGAGGTCAAGATGGAGCAACGAAGTTAAAGAAGATATGAAAAGACTTAACGTAATGAACTGAGAAAGAAAATGGAGTGACAAAGAATAGTACATCAGCCATGGGCATACTAGGCTTTTAGTGCTTATATATTATTACCATTATTAAACAATACCAAGATAATTTTATGTGTGAAAATTACAAAAGATGTCATTTTAAAGATTGTGCAATATTGTGTGACCTCACTACACTCATATTCGAAGGCCAGCTAGCTCATCCGATCTAAATAAAGTTGACTTTATCATCATTTATTTTAATTTTGTATTTAGTTCAGTATATATGTACACATTTTGTGCACCTACATTACAAAGTGATGATTAACAAATTAAGAAGTGGGAATACCTTGTATATTTGAAAATAATTTTAAAATTTTTAGCTGTACTTGACCCATTTTTATGTAGATATCACTTTTTTGTATGTTTTTAACATCTGAAATATCGAACTCTGGGGTATAAGTTGATCAACCTGTACCTATGTGTGTAATAAAATATAATTAAAACTTGTTTTATAAAGAATATCTTTGTGAACAAAATAACTGTACCAAAAATCAATAAACTTAAATTAACTTCAAAATATTATAGTAACATAATTTTATCATCTCTTTATAATTACTATAATTAAATTAACCAAATTATATAAAAAAAACTTAAAAGTCTTTCGTATACAACTACATTCAAATATTGCGTGAAGAAGCGTTCTTGTCTACGTCATGCGAGAAGCGAACCGATTTTGCAACATTATGTATCATACCTTGTGTTCTGTTCATTGTACCATGTCATATACGTATATTCCTGTCGTCGGCCAGCTAAATACATAAACAATATTCTATTTTTAGATTACTGTAATTCTTTACTTTACTTTGCTTCACGTATGTGTGTATGTCGGAGAAAATGACGCGACGTAAATATTATACTGAAGAGGAAATACGTAGAATTTTAGAAGAAAGTGACAATAGTGACGATGAATGCAAGCTTAGTGATGGTGAATCAAAAGTACGGACAATGTCGAAGAACAAGAAATAATTCTAGATGAAATTACAGTCCTTGAAAACGAAAGCGAAAAATCTACTTTTGAGCCAGTTGCCGAAATACTAAAATCGAAATCTGGATGTAAATGGAAAATACAACCACCTGCACCTACAAGACGCAGGGCTCATAATATAGTAAATTGTCGTAAAGGTTTATAAAATAATAGGTGAATATACATTTTGAAAATAAATAACTTTACTTTACTTAATCAGTAGAACCCATTTGTACCTTTCGGTGTTGGGCCGTTTACAATACAATTCATTAAATTACAATATTTGACAGTCTTCTGAGGTGTCCTAGCTCTTAACGAACTTTCTCCATTCCTTCCTATTGGATGCCATCTGTGATGTTTCCTGCCAAGTCTTACCCTTACTCTGCAGTATCTGCGAGATGTCACTGTTGCATTCTTTAATGGGTCTTCCTCTTCTGTTCTTCCCTATTGGTTTGGCGTCCCACACTCTTTTTACTTGTCTATTATTGTCCATCCGGGTTAGATGTCCGAACCATGTCAATTTTTTCTCTTTGATTGACTCGAGTATCGGTTTGATTTTAAGTCTTTCTCTTATTTCTTCATTTCTGATTCTATCAGTTCTTTTTACTCCTATCGTTCTTCAGAGGTATTTCATCTCTGCTGCCTGAATTCTGATCTGATGTCTTTTGTTTAATATCCAATTTTCTGCTCCATATGTCACTGTAGGTCTATATATTGTTTTGTATATTGTCATCTTGGTCTTTGTTGATATTTCTTTGTTATTAAGGAATCCTCTATTTAGTGCTTGGAATAGTTTTCCTGTGTTTTCCATTCTGTTGTTAAGATCATCCTCGATGTCTCCTTTGTTGTTGATTACTGTTCCTAAGTATTTGTATGAATTTGTCTGTATTATTTTTTGTTGGTCTATCATTACTTCTATTTGATCTTCCGTCCCTTGTTTCCTTGATATTTTCATTATTTGAGTCTTCTCTTTGTTTACGTTTAAGTTGTATTTGCTTGCTTCTAGGTTCCATTTCTCTAAGTTGTATTTCAGTTTTTCTGCAGTTTCCGCAATTAATACTATGTCGTCTGCAAATATACACATCTCAGCATTTATCATTTGCATTTATTCCAACCGATGCAGTATTTCTTGAATGTTTTCTTACATTCTTTCACTATCTCATCTATTACATTTATGACTAGTACTGGGCTGAGACTTCCCCCTTGTCTAACTCCTTGGGTTGTTTCAAATGGTTCTGACTGTATATTTAACATTCTTACTATATTTGTTGTTTTCATGTATATACTCTTTGTTGCTTCTATCAGTTCTTCACTTACTTGTTTCTTCTTTAGGCTTTCCCATATATCTTTTCTTTTGACTGAGTCGAATGCTTTTTCCATGTCTATAAAGCTCAGATGTATTTCTTTATTTTCCTTTAAGGCTTTTTCTATTACTTGTTGCATGGTGAATATATGGTCTTGTGTGTTGTGTCCTTTCCTGAATCCACTTTGTACATCCTCTAATTTATGTTCTATTTCTTTTCTAATTTTTCTTTCTATTATGGTTTCGTATACTTTTGCTGCTACACATGGTAGTGATATACCTCTATAGTTCCTACAGTCTCTTGTGTTTCCTTTCTTGTATATAGGTATAATTACTGCATTTGTCCATTCTCTGGGTATTAGTTTTCTCTTCCATATTAGGTTGTATATGTATAACAATTTTTCTTTTGCTTTTACTCCTATATATTTTATCATTTCTGCTGCTACTTCATCGCTTCCTGGTGCTTTTGTCATCTTTATCTTTCTTATTGCTTCTTCCAGTTCTTCTTTTTCTATAGTTTCTGGATTTTCCGTGTTTTTCATGGATACTCTCCTGTTGTGGCTTTCCTTCTCCATTGTATTCGCTTGATTTCCATTCAGTATCAGCTGAAAATGTTCCCTCGATCTTTCCATTATTGTCTTATCGTCGTTTATTATTGTTCCTTCCTTGTTCATTATTTGTTTCAGTTTCGTTTCTTTGTTGCTTCTTAGGTTTTTCAGTGTCCTCTAAAATAATTTTACGTTTTCTTTGCTGTTTTCTTCCATTTTTCCCTGAATTTTTCCCAACTTTTCTTTTTCTGTTTCTTAACTATCTCTTTAACTTTTGTTCTTTGTCTCTTATAATTTTCATATTTTTGTTGTGTTTTGTCTTGGATGTATTCTTTTCATCATTTCTTCTTTTCTTTTATGTCTCTTTTCACTTCATCGTTCCACCAAGATGTTCGTTTTCCTCTGTTGTTATTTCTTGTGGTTCCACATATTGATTTAGCTGTTTTTATCATCGCATTTTTAAACTTTCCCCATTCTTCTTCTATTGTTTCTGTTATTTTATGTTCATTGTCCATCTCTTTCTCTAGTCCTTTTGAGTGTCTTATTCTCGTTGTTTCTTCCCTTAGTTTATAAATTTTCATTATTTCTTTGTGTTTTCTGTTTATGTTGAAAATTAAAAATAAATAAACGTTTTGATAAATTCGCAATTTGTTTTAGCATGGCTCATACTTCAATAAAATAAAAGAGGCATTCCAATGCTATATAAATGAGAATATACTAGCTGACATATGCACGTACACAAATCGAAACGGAGAAGTATATACTGAAAAATTTATTGAAAATCATCCTGTTAATTAAATGATTTGGAAAAATGTTACAGTTACTGAATTATACGTTTTCATTGCAGTAATTATAGCCAGTGGAAGGAATCACGGAAGAAAACTTCACTTGGCAGAAATGTGGGCCGAAAATGAACTATTCAAACAACTATTTTTTAGTGCTGTAATGTCTCGAGATAGATTCAAGATGATCTACAGACACATAAGATCATTTTTTTAAAAATTGCATTAATAATTATTCTTCTGGTGAAAATAACACAGTCGATGAGAGGTTAGCTAAAAATTTGGGTTTGTTTGAACTATGATACTGCTTATATTTTAAACAGTCAGATATACACTGGAATGATAGAAAAACAACTAGAAGTGAATCAAGATTTTAGGGAGTTTTAAATATGGTTACACCCTATTTTGGATCAGGGCGTCGAGTTACTACAGACAATTTTTTAACCTCGATTCTCCTAGCCGAAGAACTGCTAAGACATCAACTTACAATTCTGGGAATTCTAAGGGCTTACAGAAAAGAGATTCCTGCCGAACTTGCTCCGAATTCTGCGAGCGAAGAACGTTCCTCTAGTATTGGATTTTCTAATGATCTCACATTAGTGTTCTATATACCTACAAAAACGTAAGCAGTTATTCTTTGATCGACACAGTTTTACAGCAACGAAATATCCTCTGATGAAAAGGCAAAACGTAAGCCTGATATTAATTTACACTACAATAAAACCCAAATGTCCGTTGACACCTGAGATAAAATGACCAGAGAATATACCTGTGTTCGTTCAAGTAGGAGATGGTCATTTAGGATTTTTATGGAAATTATTGATATGGCTGCACTCAATGCCTATATTATATTCACTAAAAAGTTTGCCGATTGAAAAACTAATGACCGAAGTAGGCGAAGGATTTTATTACAAAACTTGGCACAAGAACGTGCACTCTCAAACGTTCTAAACCGGAAACAGAATAGCAATAATTTTCGCAAAACTATAAAAACCGCGATAGATGTATTTCTTTCTAATAGTAATGCCACAGTATCAGAAAACCCTTCCAAAGGAACTCAACATTTTACAAATCGAAGATGCAGCTTTTGTGCTAGATGACGGGATAGAAAGACTAAAATATCATGCAGTATATGCGGAAAACCCATTTGCAACATACATCGAGAAAAAAGTAAAAAATTTGTATGCCCTGACTGTAAAATTAATAAATTTAAAGATTTTAGTTAAGGGTAAAAATAAAAATAATGTATATTTTTTTATATGAATAAAAACAAATTATTTTAGTTACTAGTGCTTCATTGTATAACTTCCCAAACAATAATGTATAATTTAAATGAATTACCAAAGTATTGAAAGTAGCATATTGGTTTGTTGTCTGTACAAGGAATAAAATGATTTCTTCATCTATGAATATTTCGAATATATCACAGAATACACCACCCAACAATAAGCGAAACGAAGGGCTTTTTCGCAATCCAAATTTCTGTGAGAATCCGTCATGTTCTAAATACTTTATCTGTCCACCTATAAAAACTGAAGTTTGTTTACGTATTGAGAAGTGTTGTTTCATGTATGTTGTTTAATACTAAAAAAAGAATAATACTGTTATACATATTTTTGTATATACATATACATATTTTAATACCTTAAAAAATTCGATCAAAAGTAATAGAAATCGACTGATTTTCATCTATATTTTACAATGAACTCTCAAATTCAATCGCTTTTTATCGGTTTTATAACGTTATAAAATACTTTTAGTACGTTTATTTGATTGTTTAAAAAAAAGACAAATCGATATTTTTGACTTAAGACATTTTTACTTATCAGTACAGAATTGATATATGGGTTATAGTAATTTTTACAAAAAAAAAATACCACTTTGAAGAACTACAGCAAGGCCTCTGAAATAAAAAACAACTTAGTAGGTACATACTGCATTTCTAAATTTCAAATTTTTAAATTTTATGTTCTATAAACACTTTGTATACTAACACTTCGAAAAATGTTACTAAAAATACCATACAATGAAAACAAAACATACGATATATTGGTACAAAATTACTGAAGAATACGATTACATTACATCCTAGCAATACAAATATGTAATACTCAATTTCCTAACCGAAAAACTTTTTTATTAACCTAAAATATCAAATCTTTTTTACACAGAAAATATGATAGTGATGATAGTGTGTTTGGCATGAAAACTAGTCCTTTTGCCACAAATTTTTAAATGATTTATGTTATGTTTATCAATTAAAAACTTGATTGTACTAAATTTATATTATATATCCGGATGCATATAAGTGATTACATATGAGTTCGTATATAGATTTCTGATTCAATGACAGTAGGTGGGTTATGTTTACTGGAAGTTGCACATTACTTTTAACTAGGTTTTCATAAAACGTAGATGAGAGTGCTTTATTTTTAATACATCCAAACAGGATGTGATTAACATCACACTGGGAAATATTATCGCATAAACACTTTCCTGATTCTATAATGTTTAATCTAGCCAGGTGAGCAGGAACAGCACCGTGACTACTTTTTAATCTTGTAATAGTTGCTGCTGACTGTTTAGATATATTATAATGGAATATGTGTGGTAATTCTGTTAGGGATGGTAACGTAGGATGGATCTTGTAATAATGATTATTTAAAGTATTCGCCAATATTTTCCATCTGTCTTGCCAGTTTAAATTTATTTTTTTATTATAAAAATTGATTAGGTCTGATACTGTGTAAATATGTTCTTGTATACCTGAATGAGTAGAATCCTTAGCGAGCTCGTCTACTATTTCATTACCTTTTATCCCGGAGTGACTTTTTGCCCAAATAAATGTTATATCTTTGTTTCTCATTTTTTGTTTAATGTCACATATCAGCTCACATGTTTTATGGTTTAACTCCGTATTATTAAGTCCACTAAGAATTGACTTAGAGTCTGAGATGATCACAGCATCTTGCAAATTTGCGTGCTCTAGCCAATCCAGAGCTTTCCTAATAGCTACCGCTTCTGCAGTGTAAATAGAACAATGTGAAGGAAGCTTTATTTTAAGTAATTTGTTTTTGGAAGGAATATACACTGCAGACCCTACTTTCCGTTTAGAGCCATCTGTGTAAATTATAGTTTTATTAGTATATTCACTCAATATGGAGTTCAACAGCTTGTTATTTATTTGATGTGAATCTGAATATTTCGGAAATATAATATTTAATTTTTTGAAGATTGTATTAAATTCTAATTTATAAGATGGTTTAATATAATTTGTTGAAAGTGTAACCGGTAAATCATTGGTTTCCAGAAAGGCATCTGCTAATGGTGGTGAATTTTTTATTCTCCAATAATTGTTTACTAGATTTTGTATGCATAATTCATACAGCATACTTAGTAGGTCACTTGTTCTAGCCCATAATTTTAATACATATTTTGTTGCTAATAAATTTCTACGATTTTCTAATGGCATTTCATTACTTTCAGCAAGTAACAGGGGGCATGGTGTTGATTTCATAGCACCCAAAGTTAATCTCAAACTTTTAAACTGAATACGATCTATTGTTAGTAAATGTGTTTTGCTTGCTGATCCGTATAACATACATCCGTAATCCAAAATTGATCGCACGTAGGTCCTGTAAAACATCAATGCAACTTTGGGATCAGCACCCCATTTCCTGCAAGTGACACATTTAAGGAGATTAATGCCTTTCTCACATCTTTTTTTTACATATTGGACATGTTAAGACCATAGTAATTTGGGATCTAGGATTATACCAAGATATTTATACTCAGTGACAACGGGTATATCATATCCTGACAGGTGTAGACTATCAGGCGTACGTAACCTATGTCTTGTAAATATCATAATGGCAGATTTTTCTGGGGATATAGTAAGTTCATGGTCTTTAGTCCAATTATCTACTAGTTTCATGATGTGTTCCAGGACCTCCACACAATCGTCATATAAATCACGGACGGAGTAAATACATATATCATCGGCGTACTGTATACATTTTATGGAATCAACAAAAATGTCGTGTATACTTGCCGAAAATATGTTGAAGAGAATTAGGCTTAATACAGACCCCTGTGGTAATCCTGTATGAGTTATTCGTGGACCATATAACTGATTACTATGGTCTCTGATATATAAAGTTCGGTTGCTAAAAAGATTAACTATATTAGCAGATAAATTTGTGGACAACCCCAGTTTGCATAACTTTGAATGCATTACTGTTAAATTAACACAGTCGTAAGCGCCTTTAAGGTCTAGAAAGAAACATGCTAAATATTTATTTTTTGAAAAATTTAGTTGGATATCTGTTGTTAAGTGACTTATTGCATCTAGTGTTCCCAGACCAGATCGAAATCCATATTGAGTGCTTGGCAAAAGATTATAGTGTTCAACTGTCCAGTTAAGACGATTTTTGATAATTCTTTCGAAAGTTTTTGTTATACAAGACAATAGAGAAATGGGTCGATAAGACGGTGAGAGAGTTTTGTCTTTGTTGGGTTTGATAAAAAGACATATAATTGTTTCTTTCATTTTGTCAATGTAATTTCCTTTCAAAAGCCAATCATTAAATATTTTTAATAAATGATTTTTTGCCTTATCAGGAAGGTGGTTAATTATGGAATAAGTGATATAATCTTTCCCGGGCGCAGTAGATTTTGATATTTTAATAGCTGCATCCAGTTCTTGGATGTTTATTGGATTTTCTAGTAATTTAAATTTACTGGAATTGCATATTGATACGTGTTTTAATTGGTCTTAATAATTGGTCTAATATTTTGTTGAGCGGTGTATTTTTATTGATAGTATTTACAAAGTTGATCCAAGATGTTTTTTGTTTTTTCATAAAAGCAACTTTGCATTTGGCTTGGATGTGTTTAAATTTTAGATAATTTTTAAGATTTGAGACAATATTATACTCTCGAAAAGCCTTTTTTCGACACGATATTAAATTTTTACATTCGTCGTCCCACCATACGGGAAGACCCGTAGAAGAAGAAGAAAATATGTATTTATATTTTCTTTTACTATGTGTTTTCTAATATTACCTTTATTATACAAAATAAGATTTATATACTTACTCTTTATCAATGAAGTCCATTATTTGAAGCTTTATTTCTTTCGTTATATTTAATCCAGACACAGATTCAAAACAAAGTTCTAATAAAATCGCGCATTTACAACGATGTAAATACTAGCACATTCAGACAAGAACTTACCTGTTTTCAACTGAAAATTTACGACGTGGGCGATATAGTATCTATTTAGATGGCACCACTTTGCCGTTACATAATCGTAACGATAGGAACTAATAGGTTTATACCAAGTTGCACTCTTTAGCGTTCTTAGTTCAAATTTCTTAGTTTAGTACACCTCTTTAACTTATACACTTTACACCGCACCTTTTCGCACTTTCGTTTAACACTTACTCTGTAAGATCAAGTGGTTTTATTTGTTTATGTGATCAAGTCGTCTAATCACATATTGTCGAAGAGTTGACGGACCCTCTGGACTCTGGATTTACGTGCTGATGAAGCCTTTTTTCATGACCCTGAGCTTTTTTATGACGGTTTCTACATTTAAGTCTTTATGGAGGTTATCGTTACAAATATACCAGCGGGCATCGACTATGCCTCGAAGTACTTTGTTCTGGAACCTTTATATGAGACTTGCTTTACTTTGGCAATTTATTTACTACCTTAAGTGTGTTGTATTATTAACGTTTGAAAGAATACGGAGGCACGGGGACTTTTCAGGGTTAACCTTTCAATAGTAAGACTTGTGAGATGCTGAACTGGATGGAAACCTATCCGCTACTTGTTAGGTACATCTCTTTTTAAAACGACCCGTGCTCTTTATTTTTTAATTTTCTAATCGATATTATTTTTTAATATTTACTTGTTTTGTCATCTTGTCCAATGATAGGCACATTATTAGTGAGCTTAATAAGTAAGTTGTCTAATCTTGTCTAACTCTACTTTTTTACTTTAGAAAGATATGACCCTACAACAGAGCTACCTGTGACTTAATTCAGTTATTGCTTTAGATATTAAGTAAGTTACTACTATAATTAGCAATATGCCGAAATATTAATGTTTTATTTTAAATGTAAATGAAAAACTTGAAAAGTAAATAACGAACATAATTCTAGGGGAATAAAGCTATATTTAAATCAATAAAGGACACCTTAAATCTTGCTGTTTTCTTTTAAAGCATTATACATGGTTTGGCCAATTTGAGTCAGAACTCCTGTCACTTTAACGCCAACTTTCTCTAATGCCTTTATTTTGTCTCCAGCTTTACCTTTTCCACCAGAAATGATTGCTCCGGCATGACCCATTCGACGTCCTGGTGGAGCGCTAAGACCCGCTATGTATGCTATAACTGGCTTGGCATTAGGACCAACGTTGTGAACTTTGAGATATTCTGCTGCTTGTTCCTCTTGTACACCACCAATTTCTCCTATAAAAAATGAAATTTTTATTTCATGAAATGAAATCAGATACCTAATATAATTTATAATTTCTCCATCCATATAATTTATTTGCAGTGTAGCTCCAACTACTGAATATATATATATATATATATATATATATATATATATATATATATATATATATATATGTATGTATATATATATATATATATATATATATATATATATATATATATATATATATATATATATATATATATATATATATATATATTGTTATGATTCAATTTATCCGCCAAAGATAAAATTAAAATTACTAAAAAGACCATCTAAATAAATTTTCAAGATATCCTGGAGAGTTGTTATGCTATGTAAAAATACAAAATAATATTGGTTTGCTCTTAATATTTCAAAGTATAAAATATTATAAGTCAAATAATTCACCTAATAAACTATAAAAGATATTTCGAAGAAATGAAAGTCCATTATCTTTGGATTACCTGTAGTAAACAAATTTTAAGATATGCATAAATTATTTTCTTTGTAAAATATATATTCGAGTGACGTGAGGTAGCTTAAGTGAAATAATGGAACAAAGAAAATGGATTTTCCAAATAGACTTGTACGCCGATACGGTGAATAAGACAATAGAATCGAAATATTTAAAATGTATAATTGTTCGTTAGTTTCTAAGAATTTGTAGAACCGATTAGCATGTTAATAGTTTTTAGAAAATTTATAATTGTAGGTAAAATTGTTTGTTTGTTATCTAAATGGTAGATGGGAATACGTATGACGAACTTTGATTGGCAAAGAGTGGAAAAAGTGGGAGATTTATGTAGGAAGGAGAGTTTAGCTAGATTTTAGAGGGAAAAAAGATAATCAGTAGTTTTCCAAGGATGCAAGGCGAACAGTCGTTGTTCTTTGGCGGTTCCCAAGTGATAAATGTTTGTGAGTTTTCGTGGACTAAGTGTATCCTGACGGAAGCTGATCCAGTAAAATATTGTAAGTCATACTTTTCTACTTATATATTCGAAGAGTCACTGTTCATGCCGGAACGAGAGATTCAGTTTATCGAGAGGAGAAGAGGCTAGCATCTTTTGAACGATACGTGCATCTGAAGGAGATCATTGAAGACGAGAGGCTCGCAATAATTTGTTGTAAGATTGCTGATTACCTAGGGAACTGCTAAGAATAGATAGTGTAGGCTACAAGGAACAAAGATTTGGACAACTCATCATCAGAGAGATAGTTTTTATTTTTACCATTCGTCAGTTTTTCTTAATCAACAAAGTTTTTTTTAATTGCTTCAGAAAAGATAGAAATATTGATCAGGAGATATAGAACAAAAATTTTGATTTGAAATTTTAATTTATATAGTGTATAACATTAAATTTTGCAGGTTCACGTACGTAGAACAAAATTTTGATAATCCTTATATGAGATATTTTTTGTTTAAGATATTTTAGTGTGAATTTTATTTTAATATATAATTTTGTATCATATATGACTATTATTCCGATATTCCTTAGACCTTACCTATCATATGTAAAGCATAGATATTGAAGCACGAATATAACCCTGAGATAAGAGAATTAAATAGTGTGATAAAATCAGAATTGCATCATTTAAATAAGTTTAATTAATTAATTAATTAGCTAATTAATTGCTTGGCGCACCTCTGACTTTTAATATCACATTATTATATATATATATATATATATATATATATATATATATATATATATATATATATATATATATATATATATATATATATATATATATATATATATATATATATATATATATAAAAATATTAAGTCTCTGGACACAACTTTGTTTATCTACACTGGATTGCAGTTTTCCGAAACACATTTTTATACTTTTTTCCACTGAAATTTTAGTTCCATATGTCACAAATATGTTTAAATGGAGGATGAATGTTATAAATAAATATTGCGATATATTTTTATATTAAAGTTACAAAATTTTCCATATTTTTGTCAATTTTATGAAAGCAGCTCCAAAGAAAGCGTGTACATTATTACACGTTTCACAAAGGACTCTCCTCTATATTTTCAAGCACACTGTTTTTATACCTTTTCTCCTAGCGTCCCTTTTTCGCAAATGAAAATTAAACAAAATTAAGAATTCTTGCTTTGAAATTTTAAATGGACCAATCAGGAAACACTTTTGACATTTAGAATAAATCTACCTTTGATATAAATTTTCGAAATATATGCCTAAATTGTGTTTTAATTTTATCATTTGAGTAAAATTGAATACTTTAATTATATTTAATACATTCTCTGCATTAATTTTCTTTATGACCTATTTTTAAGGATGCTTTCTTTAAAATTTTACAGACATTTAAAGTTCATCATGTCACCAAAATTTATAGTTTTTGTTCTTACTTCTACAAATTAAAATTCAGATATTTTAACAATCAGTATAAATACATTATTAACCCTTTCGCTCACGAGTTTTTGTTTGCACAGATAAAAATTATTTTTTGGTTAATATCTTGGTAAAACATGATAAATAACACCCTGGAATTGTTTTTTCATTGTTTGCTTCCTTAGGTATATGAAAAAAATAGTGTCTACAACTGTAGACATAAATAATGAATTAATTTATAGAATTTATTGAAGAATGAAAATACAGTAAAAAATAAAACAAAATGTAAGTATGTAACATAACAAAAGGTAAGTATTTATTTTACATGGAAATTTACAAAACAGTTGCGATCTTTTTGGAGGCACAAATGCACCTTATATTTAGTGCAAGTCCATCTAGACTTGCCTTTGCAGCCAGCATTCTTGCACCGTCCAGGAAGGGACACCCCAGTGTGCTCAAGCATATGGTTTATGTTGTCTAATTGTACCGCTGCAAGAGGCCTTACTTCAATCCTAGTTCGACTCAGTTGAACAGGGGCATCATCTTTTGAAGGCCTTTCTACTTTCTTCTTGGAAATGTCATTGCCCTGCTTGATGAGCACCTCACCTATCTCCATTCTGAAGTGCAATAGGTCTAGTTGTTTTTTCGTTGGGGGACCAAGTAATTGGCAATCTTTTCTGTACTCTAAGCAAGAATTTACAATTGCCATATCCACCGCATGAAATATCATTCTCAGTGTCCATTTTTTTGAGCGAATTTTTGTTCGGTATAATGGTATAAGAGCGTCAGCTTTGTCGACTCCGCCCATTGAAGTACTGTATTCCTTCACTATTTGAGGTCGGTTTACCTTAATTCGTTGTTTTGTAGTTTTATCCCAACGTTTTACTGTGTCTTGTTCTCCTATTCCTACATAGTTTGAAGCCAATGCTATTTGTTCATCCACGCAAACATAGTTCTCTACTTCTAGCTCCCTGCATCTATTAAGTACTGAATTGAAGACTGGTCTCACCTTCCATAGCTTGTCGTTCTGATTTCGGTCCTCCAAATTGTTAACACAATGTAGAAGGGTTTGAAGTTTGTAGAATCCATTTATGGACATTGTCTCGGGAAATATTGACACCTTCAATGATTTATTCCAGTACATACTTGGACGTGGAAACTTCAAACAACCAATAGTAATGTGTAATCCAAATAAAGCTTTTAGCTCTTTCATATTGGTTGTTGAGAAATGGTTATTATTATTCCGAAGAGCATGAATATTGGTACAATCGACAATTTTTTCGAATAAGTTTTCTGTAAAATATTTCATGAAATAGTCTACTGGATATATTTTATTCTCAAGCGAAAGGTTCTGAACCTTTTTTTGTCTAGTAAACAAATTTACAAGTTTTATGTCTTAAACACCACCAATTATTAAGATATTTTCCATTATCATTTTTGACTACCTTGGAAATTGAGAAATTATCACATTATATTTATTCTTCTAATTGTGATTTGCCTTGGATATCTTAAAATTATAACAATATATATATATATATATATATATATATATATATATATATATATATATATATATATATATATAAGTTATCGACCCATAAATTACGAACTAAGCTTTAATGAGGTAATGACCCAAGTCCAGTGAACTGAAGAACGCTGATTAAGACAACATACGTTCCGAATGTTATACTTTTAATATTATATTTCTTTCTGTATAAAAAATCATATTGTTAGTTAGTCTAGTTTCTGCTTTTATCGTAGTTAAACCTATTGTTAGTATTTTGTGTTAAATAAATATTTTTTAAAAATATAGTTTTGGAAAACTCAAATATATTTGGCGCAGTCAGATTGGATGGTCAAACGGGCGTTAATGAATATAACTCTCGGTTCGTTTCTACGATTTTTTGACCATTTGAACCATATTCGCGAAGTGAATTCCAGTTGGGCGAATTGAGTAACCTGACGAGAAAATTCGTACTTCTATACCGGAGGGACTTTCAAGTGAATATTGTGAGTGTCTCTAGATCCAGTTCCAAAGCAAGGTATTCCATGGACAAGATCGCTACATTACTGTAAGTGAATTAATGTCATATAGAGAGCCTAATTTAACACTAGATACTGATTATTCAGAGAGTAGTAACTCAGATACAGATTCTGACTCAATTTTAACTAATTTAAATTTTAATAGTAATAATAAAATAATTCCCGAAATATTAAAATTAAATAATAAATTTAAAATGGCAGTTCCACAATTAAAGAAAGAATACTTAGATATGATTCCAGATTTTGATGGAAATCATACATTACTTCCTAGATTTTTAGAAATTTGCGAAAAACTTGTAAATAAATTTTATAATGCTGCGGATGTAAATGATTTTCAAAATGAATATTTGATGTCAAGTATTATAGCAAAAATAAAAGGTGAAGCCGCAATTAATATTTCTTCTTGTATTCTTAGAACTTGGCAGGATTTAAAAGATGCTTTGATAAATTCGTATTCAGATAAAAGAGATATTTATACTTTAAGCATAGAAATTTCAGACTTAAAACAAGGCAATGAATCCCCATTCGATTTTTATAACCGAATTCAACACCTATTAAATCATCAAATATCTGTTTTGTCTACAAAAACTGAACATATGGTTGAGATTAATATTCTCGGTAGCTTTTTCCGAAATTTAGCATTAAGAGTACTGTTACGTGGGTTAAAAGAACCTCTTGGAACCCTAATGCGTACAAAGAATCCTCCAGATTTGAATTCTGCATTAGGCATTCTGACAAACGATTTTCAAATATATCTCGAACAAAATAATTCTTCTCACAGTAAAAATCCCAAACCTTATCAAAATAATAATTATTCATCCAGGCCAAAATCCAATTTCCGACAAAACCAACAAATTATACATCAACCCCAAATTCAATACACACAAAGCAATCAATTTTCAACACAGAAAAACCCTATATATGCTCCGAATTCTCAATATATGAGACAATCTTCTTTCCAAAATAATCCTAGTACAAGCAAAAACTTAAATTTTAATGGAAACAATGATGCTTTCAAGCCAAATCCGAATAGAAAATTCCCAAACCCTACTCCAATGAGTACAACAACTAATAATACGTACAGACCAACGCAAAACTTCCAAAATAGGACTCATTTCCGTAACCCCAATAATTTTGCAAGCCAAAATAAAAATATTATCGCGGAAGAACTTTATAATATAGATAATATAGATTGTCCTGAAAGTTCATCCCAAGACCATTTTTTAGAGGAGCTAGCCTCGGAAGAAAACCACAGCATGTAGAATTATTAAACCTAACTAACAAAGAATGCGAATTGCCGTACATAATTTTCCCTGAACATAATTTAAAAGTTTTAATAGATACCGGGAGCACTAAATCTTTTATTACACCAAAAATAGGTGACAAATATTTTAAAAATTCAATATACAAAAAACCATTTCAAATTTCTACTGCTCTTGGAACAACCAAGGAAAATTTCTGTACCGTAATTCCTTCTTCGTCTATATTTAGGCATAAAAAGCCACTAAAATTAAATTATCATATATTTAAGTTTCACGATTATTTCGATTGCTTATTAGGATTAGATAATTTAAAATTATTACAAGCAAATATTGATTTAGTAAATAATTTACTAAAAACACCTACTTGCTCAATTAAAATTTTCTATTATAGACCGGTCGCTGGCAGCACGAATTGTATAGTAGTGTCTCCACGTTCCGAACAAGTAATTAGGTTAAACATAAAAAATATAGAAAATGGTGACGTAATTGTACCTTATACAAAATTAGGAAAATTAGAAATTCCCCAATGTATTACAAGAGTTGTCCCCACAATAATGAAGCCCTATGCACTATTACGAACTCATCAGAGTCCCATTTTAAAGTTGATTTAAGTTCACCAATAGAAGTTGAAAAGTTCGATGAATACGAACAAATAAATCATCCCAATCTTAATTCTATATATACCGAAAAATTTAAATTTGATATTTCGAAAATCTGTACCGAACATATGAATACCGAAGAGCGGAATTCCATTTTAAAACTAATAAGAGAATATTCGGACATTTTTCATATTGAGGGCAACCAATTGTCTTTCACTAATAAAATAAAACATAATATAAAAACTTCTAACGAGATTCCAATATATTCTAAATCATACAGATATCCGGAAATATATCGTAAAGAAGTCCAAAATCAAATTCAAGGCATGTTAGACCAAAATATCATCAGACCGTCTAGTTCTCCATGGTCCTCACCGATTTGGGTGGTTCCTAAAAAACTCGATGCCTCCAACAAACCTAAATTTCGCGTTGTAGTTGACTACCGACGTTTAAATGCTATCACTTTAGGAGATAGATATCCACTTCCAAATATTACTGATCTCTTGGACAAATTAGGGCGTTGTCAGTACTTTACCACGCTAGACTTAGCATCTGGGTTTCACCAGATAGAAATGGCAGAAGAAGACATCCCAAAAACCGCTTTCAACACCGAAAACGGGCATTATGAATTTTTAAGGATGCCATTTGGCCTTAGAAATGCCCCAGCTACATTCCAGAGGGTAATGGATAACATATTGAGAGGCATACAAAACGAAAAATGCCTTGTCTACCTAGATGATATTATAATATTCAGCACTAGCCTCCAAGAACATCTCATAAATTTAAGAGAAGTATTTCAGAGACTACGTGAATCCAACTTTAAGATACAGTTGGACAAATCTGAATTTTTAAAAAAAGAAGTGGCCTACTTAGGTCATATTGTCACTCCAGACGGAGTAAAGCCAAACCCAGAAAAAATAAAGGCTATAAAACACTTCCCAATACCTGCTACAACGAAACAATTAAAAGGATTCCTAGGACTATTGGGATATTATCGGAAATTTATTAAAGATTTTTCAAAAATTACAAAACCCTTAACAATGCGACTGAAGAAGAATAACGAAATAAATATTAAAGACGCAGATTATGTTGAATGCTTTAATATTTGTAAAGATCTTCTTACAAATCAACCTATCTTACAGTACCCTGACTTTACGAAACCATTTAATCTGACAACAGATGCGAGTAACTTTGCAATAGGTGCAGTTTTAAGTCAAGGAAAAATAGGTTCTGATCTACCAATTGCTTATGCGAGTAGAACATTGAATGATTCAGAAATAAACTACTCTACGATCGAAAAGGAACTCCTCGCTATAGTTTGGGCTGTTAAATATTTCCGTCCATACATTTTTGGTCGTCGTGTGACTCTCGTGACAGATCACAAGCCTCTTCAATGGCTATTTTCGTTAAAAGATCCTAGCTCAAAATTAGTTCGCTGGAGACTAAAACTCGAAGAATATGACTATGAGATTGTTTATAAAAAAGGTGCTCTAAACACAAATAGTGATTGTCTATCAAGAATACGATTAAATGCAAATGAAACTCAAGACATAGAACCCGAAACACCTCCAAATTTCTTCGACTATATAGAAAATTTTGATGAAACATTATTAGGAACCCCAAATAATGTAGATTCAGAGTCTTTGATTGTTGAACCCGATGAAATAATAAATGACCAAGATGCCAATGATGAAGATTCCCATGATAGCGACGGTGTTACAATCCATACAAACAAAGAAAATCCGATTACAGGTATACCTATATCAGAAAGCTCGGTAAACACTGGAATGAATCAAATTATCATTTCTCAAGTTAATTATGAACCAGCAGCACCATCTATTATAAAACTTTATGATAAAAAACAAAGAATTCTTGTACAATTTTCAAAAAATGACACTGAACGCGACATAGTTAAATTTGTAAAAGAATATATAGTACCTAAAGTTAAATATCATTTGTACTTCGAAGATCCTATATATGAAATATTTAGTAACGTCATACAAAAATATTTCAAATCTTCGCAATTATCTCTTATTAAATGCACCAAGAAGCTAATTGATATTCCACCAAATGAAATTGAGGAAATAATAAAAAATTATCACGAAGGAAAACAAAACCACAGAGGATTAGATGAAACAGAAAGTAGAATAAAGGCCTTATATTATTGGCCGAATCAAAGAGCATCTATCCAAACCTTCATAAATGATTGTGAAATTTGCCAATTAACAAAGTACGACAGGAAACCTGTCAAACCCATGTTCAATATAACACCTACTGCAACTAAACCCTTCCAAATTGTACACCTAGATTCGATTACGTTGGAAAATACAAAATTTTTAACTATAATAGATTCTTTTTCTAAATATGGTCAACTATACAAAATAAATTCAGCTCAAGGCATTGAAGTAGCGAATGCATTAATCCGATATTTTACTCATCACTGCATACCAGAACAAATAATATCTGATAATGGAACCGAATTAAAAAATTCAGTTGTCAAAGAACAATTTTACACAAGGTAAAAGTACATTTTATAAGCTCTCAACATCCAGAGTCTAATGGAATTGCCGAGAGATTTCATTCTACGATCATTGAACACGTTAGACTACTAAATAATCAAAAAGAATATAAAAATGACCATATTGAACATAAAATAAATTATGCCTTACTGGCCTATAATAATAGCATCCATTCAGTAACAAAAATGAAACCATACGAGCTGATTACGGGACATATAGATAATAATTCTCCTTTTGATATCAATATCGAGCAACAAGTTTTAAATAATTATATTTCAAACCATAAAGAAAAGATGAAAATACTTTATTCTAATATCAATAAATCTTTACAAAACGTAAAAGAAAAAGTAATCTCAAAAGCTAACGAAAAACGAGAAGAATTACCTGAAATAATCCCCACTAAAATATTTGTGCGTAACAGACAATTCCAAGGTAAAACAAAAAATAAATACAATGCTGAAGAAATAAGCAAAATTAATAAAAAAAGGAAAACCGCGAAAATAGTTACTCGACATAAAAATACTGCCGAAAATATCCACTTTTCTAACGTCAAACGACCTAAAAGAAAACCTTACAAATTTTCAGGTTCCTCGCAATCGGATGCGCAGCAATCCAAATAAAAGATGTTACCCATAATCTAGGCATACTACCAATCAAATTGGGACCTGCAAAACTTCAAAAATCTAGCCACACATTTGTCCATTATTACAATTTAAATCCGCTTTTAGAAGAATATGATAGCTTAAATATACAATATGATCACTTGAAAAATAATCTTTCTAATTGTAAATTTTTTAATAACGAAACAAAAAATTATGTTAATCTAGCACAGTACGTCAAAAATAACATTGAGGAACAATTTGGAAATCTAAACATACATACAAAATTGCAAAGAAATAAAAGAGGTATAATCAATGGGTTCGGTTCAATTATTAAAGCTGTAACAGGGAATTTAGATGCCGAAGATGGCGAAAAAATTAACTCAATACTAGAACACTTAAAGACGAATGAAGCAAACTTGCAAAGCCAAATCAATAACCATCGCTAAGTCACGAAATTATCAATAATTTTAATGAAACAATTCAAAACATACAAGAAAATGAAATTAATTTAAAATCAAAAATTTTGGCAATAAAAAATATAGTAGACTTCCAAACAAATCTTGAAAACGTCAACTATTTAAAAGACATGTTTAACGAAATTATAATAACATACAACCTAATACTCAATACAATGGAAAATGTTCAAAATTCTATTACGTTTTGCAAACTAAAAACATTACATCCAAGCATTATTAAGTCCAGTGAATTATATAACGAACTCCAAAAAATTTCATCACATTATAAAACACAACTACCCTTTGAAGTAAAATATGAAAACATTTTAGATTTCGAAGCTATTTTACAAATAACATGTAAAATAGAAAAGAACCAAATACAATATTTTCTTTCAATTTCTATTAATTATGAATCTAATTTCGACTTTTATAAATTATTACCAATCCCAACTAAAAGTAAGTCAGAATTTGTTATCATGTTACCAAACTCAAGATATTTATTAAAAAACGAAAAAATAACTATTCCTCTAAATGACATTTGTACTTATGGTAAGATCTTTCAATGTCCTGGTTATCTCCAAATCAACCACGAGCACTCATGTGAAGATGAAATTCTATTTCATGGCATCTCCACACACTGCCAATACTTAAAAGCGAAAATTCCATTAAACCATATCGAAATTATCCCAGAAATTAACCAATATTTAGCTGTCTTTCCTAAAGAAGAAAAAATACTCATTAAATGTGCAGAAGAGACGCAAATAAAAATCCTAAACGGAATTTATCTCATAGAGAACACACCATGTAAAATTATATTCCAGAATAAAGAGTTAACCTTTCAAGATGTCACATCAGGACAACCAATGATGATAAACGTACCACAATTAAATCTCGACATTCTTAAAATAGCACCAATGGAAATAACGTTAAATTCATTAAAACTTAAAGATATTCCAAATCATGAATTAAGACCCATATTACAAACTACGCCTGTGTATCACGTTCCAAGTATTTGGACAACACTATTGTACATTGGAATAATTATAACAATTATTGTTCTATTTAAAAAGAAAATAGCGAAAACAAAGAAAAACAATTCTACAAAGAAGGAAGAAGAAGGGCCAACAATCGAACTTCCACAACAGGCTTCGTTCTAGGAGAGGAGGAGTTATCGACCCATAAATTACGAACTAAGCTTTAATGAGGTAATGACCCAAGTCCAGTGAACTGAAGAACGCTGATTAAGACAACATACGTTCCGAATGTTATACTTTTAATATTATATTTCTTTCTGTATAAAAAATCATATTGTTAGTTAGTCTAGTTTCTGCTTTTATCGTAGTTAAACCTATTGTTAGTATTTTGTGTTAAATAAATATTTTTTAAAAATATAGTTTTGGAAAACTCAAATATATTTTATATATATACAGGGTGATTGATTATTGTTATAAAGCTCAGTAGATCCGCTATAATAATAGAGAGCAATAAAACTGAATACCAAAAATTGTAGGTAATTTTGAGGTTCACATTACAATTTTTTTTTCAATGTTACAGCATGTTTGATAACATATTGGCAGACCAAATTTATGTTTGTTTAAATAGAACACCTTATTTTATTTTATATTTGAAATCTTTTTCACTTCCTCATCACAGCTATATAAAGTTTTATTATGTTATTTATTTTAAGAAATTTGGAGAATAATCACAGGACACAGAAAAGAGATGATTTAACTAACAAAACGAAACACATTCAGAAGAAAACATGGGTAGACTACTTCTGATCCCTATTTACTAAAGGTGACGATAATGAACCACCAACACCAGGGTGACGACAAACGAAGAAATAAATATTAAGGAGGAAGTGGTAAAGGAAGCATTAAGGAAAATAAAAAACAGATAATCATTAGGAGAGGACAGAATACCGAATGAACTCCTAAACTACGGAGGATCAGATCTGACCAAACAACTATTAAAACTAATCTAAAAAATAATAGAACAAAATAGAATTCCTCAAGAATGGAGATAAAGCATCCTAATACCTTTCTTCAAAAAGGGAGACAAATCGGACCCGGAAAATTAGAGAGGAATTAATTTATTAAACACAACAATAAAATTAACAACCACAGTGATAACAAGTAAACTGAATGAAATTATAACACTAGCAGAAAAACAACGGTTTTAGGTCGGAAAAATCATGCACCGACGCTATATTTATAATGAGGCAAGTGCACGAGAAATCATTAGAATACAACAAATTGACATATTTATATTTCGTGGATCTTAAAAAGGTATTTGACCGGGTTAAATTAAAAGACGTTATCTTATTACTGTACGGAAAAGAGATACCTCTAGAAATAATCAAAATAATCGAAAATATATACCAAAACAACCCAATAAAAGTAAAAGTAGAAAAATATTTAACTGACTCTATTGAAGCTGGCAATGGGATAAGACAGGAAGATTCCCTGATTCCTCTATTATTCAACTTGATTATGGATGAAATAATAAAAAAAGTAAGAACTAAAAAAGGATACCAAATGGGAGAAACACAAATTAAAATATTCTGCAATGCAGACGACGCGATACTACTCTCTCAAAGTGAAGATGATTTACAACGTATGCTGCACCAATTTAATATAACCGCCAGAAAATTTAACATGTTAATTTCCCCAAAAAAGACAAAATTCATGGTCACAGCAGCAAATTTACTAAGATGTAAATTGGAGCTGGAAGGTCAGATAATAGAAAAAGTAATGGAGTTTAAATATCACATCATCTAGCTACGATAAGTTCGAAACTGAAGTGAAAGATCAAGCGAATAGAGTAAACAGAGCCGCAGGCTGCCTGAATGAAACAATATGGAGAAATAAAAATATCGGGAAAGAAATGAAAGGCAGAATTTACAAAACAGTCATCAGACTAGTAATGACATACGCGGCAGAAACAAGACCTGACACAGAGAGGACAAAAAAGATGTTAGAAACAGCAGAGATGAAAACACTTGGAAAAATTAATGGTAAGACACGATAGGGCAGAGCTAGAACTACAGATATACGACGTAGATGCAAAGTGGAGAACATTAAGAACTGGGTAAGAAATAGAAGAGTAGAATAGAACGATCGTATAAGCCGAATAACAACAGAGTAGTAAAAACGGCAAGGGACGGTTCCTCAATAGAAAGACGATCAGTAGGAAGACCACGAAAACAATGGAACGACAACTTACTGGAGACACATTGAAAAACAGACAGAGTTATATCTATATAAATAGAAGAAGAAAAAGAAGGTTATTTACAAAGTTATAACTAATTTTCTATGAAACTCGTAACAATTTCAACTCCCTGTATAGTTGAAAAGAAGCACAATAACAATAATCTATTGCTACCACATTTTTTTATTGATTGTCGAAATGTTAAAGAAAGGGCGAGTCAAAGCGCAAATACCATTTTTTTTTTAGTAATTTTAAAAAACACCATGTACTTTATGTCTCTATCAATAAGCACCATTATCATACTTTAATTTTTATTAAATACTCCATATGTTTAAATTTATTAGTTTTTGAGATAATTTCATTTTTCAATGGAAATTATTAAGTAGGTGTCTAAATTACTACAAATTTTAAGTAAGCGATTACTTAATTGTCTGAAACTGACTGTTCAATTTTTCACATGCGAAAAACCATATTAAATTTTTTGCTTATTATTCAAGGCAAAATTTAAGGAAAGCGAAATGTGGAAAGACAAAGAATATCGTGGCTTAAGAACTTGAGGGAATGGTTTGAATGCAGTAGTGCAGAACTATTTAGAGCGACAGTCAACGATTTCCAACCTTCGATTGAAATTGGAACTTAAATTAGATTTTTCCCTGTATTAATTTCTCTTATTCTCCACCTCATCAATCGATTTTAAAATCATAACCCTACTTCAACTCTTAGTAATAATTTCTATACCCACTTCAACCCCACTCCTTAAGACATTCAGACGGTTTTAAAATAGCAAATGAAAAAGACTCTCTCTCTCTCTCTCTCGACTGTTGACTGTCGGTAACAACAGACGTTCCCTCTTTCTCTTATAGTTACGTGAAAAATACGGCGAATCCTCTTGACTATTGAATCGTATAGACAACAGACGCAAATGTGCTCTATCTCTTGATCTTAGTGTTAGTACCGCGAGTCACGTGTGTAAAAACCACTAAAGACAGCTGCCCTCGTAAACGAAACAACCGCGAGTGAATATCGCGAATGGATGCTTATAAATATCGCGAATGTGTGTAACAGCAATATTGATAAGACTTTTTATAAACTTGATTTGGTTATTATTTGCATAACCCTTTACTACCTCTCCTAAGCATTTTGAACCAGCCCTATTTAATACAGTTTTTATACTCTGAAATTATATTAATAATTTTACATTTTTTTGTACACTGACAGTTCACCATAATTGTTTGTGTAAAAACTTACTAAATAGTTAGGATGAATTTTACTGTTGATAGAATGGTAGATGTGATCTGGATATTTTGGGAATGCTATAAAAATGCGTTATTATGACAATATCAGTAAGATATTATTATTGAACGGATTCCTGAAAGGCGACAACATATAACAATGAAACGCTGCTTACCTATTATCACTATTCCCTTTGTTTTAGGATCCTGCAAAAATATTTCTAGTACATCAATAAAGCTGGTTCCATTAAAGGGATCACCTCCTATCCCTACAACAGTTGTTTGACCCAAGCCAAGTTTGGTTGTTTGATCAACAGCCTCATAGGTTAGAGTACCAGACCTTGAGACTATACCAACAATTCCTAAAAGTGTTGTAAAATATGAATATGCAGGTAAAAAAGTATTTAAAGCAATAGCATCAACTGTGAAGTATCCCATTTAACATGTAAAAAATACTAAAAGGAATCAGTAAGTAAAAGGTATTATTAGTAATAATAAAATAAGGCAGTACCGGACCTACTTTTCCTCAATCAAAGTGGAGAACCGATCTTTTATGCGACACTGACATACGTATTTTGCTTAGCTTCTGTACTTACTGGAGAAAAATCATGTACTAACCGCATACCAAAAACCTACCCTATCCTACGAATTTCCCAAATAAACTCACCCATCCGCCTGACAGTCGTGGTGTTTAAATGCCAAAGCCCAATCAGCATAAACAGACATTTAAGGGAGCGGTAGGATTCAAGCACAGCGCGCAGAGGGCGCGAAAAATTTCTGGGCAATAGGAAGTCCATATAATATATAAAACATATCGACAGATGAAAAAAGGACAAAACTAGAGGAAGAAGTCAAACATGTCAAATGGGATATTATAGCAAGTAGCGACGTTAAAACAATAGCTAAAGATCAGGCCAAACTAAAATCAGGCAACATATTTCACTATAACCATATAGCAAATTATTTATTAAAGACATAGGTCAAACTCGCAACAGGTGTATGTTTTTAAAAAATTGATAGTGTGTAATTTTTTTTTTAATCAGCTAAGTACTTTTAGCATGCAATATGCGATATTCAGATGCTGCTTCAGATTTGCAACAAAGCGTTAGAGAACAATACTTTAAGCGTATAATAATTCTATAATTTTTTTAGATTGAACTTTATCCAGAATAAATTAAGTTTTTCAGTCTTCACAAAACATTGCATTTGCTTTTTTAAATAATGTCACAAAAGTCAACAATAGCCAATATGTTGTTGGTTTATAGCCAGTTTTATAGATTTGATTAAAAAAATAAACGAAAGGTTTTTTACCTGAACCTACGAAAAGCTTTATTATTTCACTCGGTATTTCATCCGACACTGTCAATTTTCTGGTCTTGGCTAATCTTATCCTTAATTTTAAGATTGGGCCTTTTACCATTAAAAACTTTCTTAATGTACTCTTTCCATCTGCCTATTATATCCCAAATTTGTGATAATCAGTATGCCGTCTCTATCAACGATGTTATTTGTAGCTATTTATCTAGCAGCTATTTATTTTAAAAATGAAATATTGTGGAAAACAAGACAGGACATCGAGTTCGGTCCTGACAGGTATACTAATTAGTGCAAATTTGTTAGCTCCAAACAAAAACAGTTATTTAGATAGTAGTTATTGATAAAAATTTTTTCCTGTAACTACTCTTTAAAATTATATAAAACAGAGTCATTTCACAGGAATTTATTGTATTTATCATAAGTCGGCTTCATATATAAAAACTCTAAACAAGTTTATTCGTTATCTATAACGACATGATAAAATTGCCTGTTCCAAAACAGGTCCGTATTTCAGTTCTAAATTAATTTTAAATTATAAAGAAAAGATGTTAAATCCAACTGACGGGACTTCTGACTACAGAAGCTCCCAAAAGGAAAGCAATACTAAAACTTATTCATATGTTGTAATTGAACAACAATTCCCTACCAAAGATCAAGCTATTGTATTCCCAGCCATTGAACACCTAAAACTTCAAGATTACCTGATTCCACTAGGAATGTTGATCGAGCCCAAAAATATTATATTATCCTCACGGCTTTCTAACAACAGAGTGTTGAAAACCTTGAAAACAAAAACATTGTTAAACATTTTATGAATAATTATGGAGGACTTATCAAAATTAATAATCAACAAGTCCAAGCACGCAAACTAGTCACTCCAGCAGAAAGACAGCATTCCGCATGCTTTACTAACTCCAGAAATTGAAAAATTGGGTCTTAAATCCATGTCTCCCATAAAATTTCTCAAGATAATTGCCGGTTTGCCAGAATTCAGCCACGTTTATAGTTTTAGACGACAAATTTTTATCACACAACCGCTTTCCTCAATACCTGAATCCATATTAATTAATTATGATAACACCAACTATAGGATTTTTTTGTCACAAGATTATTTGATATGTTTTTCATGTTAAAGGCAAGTCCATACTGCAGTAAATTGCAAAACAAACCAAGAATCAGTTTCTGAAAAATATAACCAAACTCCTCACTCCAAAACATCTTCGCAATCCACACCTACCCAAATACTTCCAACTAACCCCTTAAAAACTCCAACCGCACAACCAATCATCAATATAGATATAACCCAGTCTACACAAATAGCTAAAAACGCAGTTTGTAAGAAATAGTCACACATCCTCCAGCGCAAGACGCTGATTCAGAAAACCCAAGTCTAGACCCGTTTGTTAAACCAAATGATGCTCCATCCAAAAAACCAAAATAAAAGCAAGGAAAAGACACCAACTCACATACTCATGGAACCGGCCAAGGCATTTATCTCAGAGCAAAACCCTCCATTTATTCTTGATTTTAATCAAATATCCAATCCATTTGAAAATGTTTATGGTGCACAGGATCCAGTCAGCGTCATAAAAAACTACACTAACGATTTAGAAGCTTTAGTGAAAACGCCAACAGCAATATACCCTTACTTCAAACAAAGATCCATTAAATCTAGATGTACAAAAATAAGAAAGAAACTACTGATACATTTACAGATGACCTACTCAGATAGTGAGACATCAGAGACTGAAAGTGAGTTATCTCAGGGATCGAGTCATAAACTTCTGTAACAATCCCAAGTTTCAGTTTTTATTTATTATACACGGGTTTCTCTTCAATTTTGCAATGGAACATTAACGGTTTTTACAATAACCTTTCGATGCTCCAAATAATTCTGGCTATTAGATACAATCCACATATAATTTGTCTTCAGGAAACTAATTTCAAAAATAAAAAAATACAAGTTTTAAAACAATTTAAAAGTTAATGCAAAAATCGAACTAGCCAAGAAAAAGCCAGCGGCGGAGTAGCTATCTTTGTAAAAAAGTCAATTGAAACCACTGTATTTTCTCTTTAAACTAATCTAGAAGCAATTTGCATTAAACTTAACTCAAGTCTAAATATCTACGTTTGTAACTTATATCTACCTTCATAAACTTAAGTCGACTCAGAAGCATTAACTGAACTGTTACAACAAAGTCCGCAACCCAGACTTATTTTGGGCGATTTTAATGCCCACAACTTTTTATGGGGCTCTTCTACTATAAATACTAGGGGAAGACTGCTAGAAGAGATATTTGAACAGTCCAACCTTTCAGTCTTAAACGACGGCAGGCCCACTAGATTCAATATACAGAACGGTGAATCTTCATGTATAGACCTTACAATATGCGAACCAGGTCTGACCCCACAGCTCACCTAGGATAGGCTCGACTTCTTATACAACAGTGATCACTATCCACTTTTTATTCATAATAACAAAAACCGATGTGGATAGACATTTACTTCAAAATGGAATTTAAAAAACCCTAACTGGAATCTTTTTTCCAACTTAATCGAAAGCAGTATGACCACATTTAAAAGTACCTCAAATATAGAAGAGACACTACAGAACCTTGTTACCTTTATCATAAAAGCAACAGAAAAAGCAATAGGAAAACCAGAAAAACTTTTAACCAATACAAGCGCTACAAAACTGTTGAGAATAAAATTGAATACAGAAAACAACGTGCTATAGCTAAAAAGACAATTAAAAATGCCAAACGCCAGTCATGGACGCAATATGTATAAACGTTAAATGCAAACACTCCCATGACTGAAGTATGGAACAAAGTCCGAAGAATATCCGGATTAAATAGCAATCAGAATATTAAAAGCCTCGAAATAAATGAAAAGGCAGTTCCTAGTAATACTGAGATTGTTAAAATCCTTGCTAACACATACAAAAACCGATCCAGTAATACTAATTATAAACAATCGTTCATTAATTACAAACAGCTAGAAGAAAATAAGAAAATGAGCATTATACCTAACACAGATGAACCGTTAAATTTACCCATTTCTCAATTAGAAGCAATACAGAAGCATTATCAAATGTCAAAGAAACTAGCGCTGGTCCGGAAGATATTCCTAGTATTCTTATCAAACACCTTCTAGATAGCGCTCACAAACAACTTCTAAATCTGTTTAACATTATTTGGCTACAGCACAAATTTCCTGAAAAATGGCATGAATCCACAGTTATACCTATACAAAAACCTAATAGTATTAAAACCAGTTCCGAGTCATACCGACCGATATCTTTAACATGCGCCATGTGTAAGTTACTAGAAAAAAATATTAATAATAGACTAAGATGATACCTGGAAAAACAAAATTTAATTATTCCAGAATAAAGTGGTTTTAGAGAGCAAAGGTCAACCTTAGATAATATATCATATATTTAGAAAGTGACATTTCTTAAGCATTCGCACTAAGGAATAAATGTCTAGCGGTTTTCTTCGACATATCAAGAGCTTTTGATACAGCCTGGCACGATTATATAATAAAAAAATTACATAGTTGGAACATCCAAGGTCACTGTTTCTTATTTATTAAAAACTTCCTTCAAAATAGAGCTTTCAGAGTTAGGACAAACAACACAACATCAGATATAATGTATCCAGAAAATGGCATTCCTCAAGGCTCGGTTATAAGTCCTACGCTCTTTATAGTAGCAATCAATGATATTCTCAAAAATCTAAAATCGCCTATAAAAGCACGCGTCTACGCGGATGATCTTGTAATTTTTTGCAAAGTTAAAAAATATACAAAATATATTTTGTCACACACAGAACTTTATACAACACTTAGAACTCTGGTCACAAAAAACAGGTTTCTGTTTTTCCACTAAAACAACTCGTTTCATCCTGTTTTCTAAGAAAAATATCACAAACACCCCCCAACCTAAGACTATGTGATGAGAACCTAAAACGTGTAACGTCAATAAAATTCTTGGGCATAACATTCGAAGAAACTCTAAACTGGAAACTTCATATAACGAATTTGATGTTATCTTGTCACAAGCGATTAAATCTTCTAAAAACTCTGGCCAATAAAGAATGGGGTACGGATCGCCAAACACTTTTAATGTTAAACAGAACATTAATCAGATCAAAATTAGATTATGGATCTACTTTGTATTCTATAGCCACTAAGACACTGCTAAAAAAACTTGACAGTCTTCACAACCTATCTTTACGTATAATATCTGGAGCTTTTCGCATAACACCAATAGAAAGTATTTATTGTGAAGTTGGTAAACCGTCCTTAGAAGACAGAAGACTTTATTAAAGTAACCCAAAAAACCCTACTATTCACAATTGTTTTACAGAAAAGTTCCCAAATCTCTTCATAAATAAGCCAAGAACTGCCAAACCTTTCTACGCAAGGATTAGAAGCTATTTAAATAAATTAAACTACACGTTCTCAGAATGCTTTTCTTCTCAATCGTCCTCAATTTCTCCATGGCAAATAAAGAACCCTCAGTGCCTAACCCGCCTCATTTCTTTCGACAAACATTCAACAAACCCACAGTTAATTAAATCTGCCTTCAACGATATGCTTCATAACTACAAGGATTATATACATATATACACAGACGTATCTAAATCAAATGAAGGTACTAGTGCTGCAGTCATAACCCCAACATCGACAAATAAATACAAACTCCCTTCAGAGTACTCCATTTACTCTGCTAAACTATATGCTCTATACCAGGCCACCCTTGCTGTCAACGCATCCAATAATACCAATTATATTATACTCACAGACTCTCTAAGTTCCGTACAGTCAATCCAATATGTCTACCCAACTAATCCTTTAGTCATCAAGATAAAAGAAGAAATCCACACCGTTCAACTGAATGTAAAAAACATTATGTTATTCTGGATACCATCCCATATTGGAATTCCAGGAAATGAAGAGGCAGACAATGCTGCAAAAGAAGCTGCAAGTAGTGATAGTCCGGAGTGTACTAAAACATTTACATGAGAAATATTTATGCAAATACTAGTTCCTATTTTCAATTACTACTTTCAAGAAAAAACGGTAATATGAAATAAAAAAAAGGTAACATATTATTTATTAGTCCTTAGCAGGATAGATACCAAATATGTAGAGCAGTATCAGCAAACAAAACGAAATTACGAGTTGATTTCGAACCTTCGAACAGTGAACACGTTATCGCTTTGAATCAATTATATTGTTAATTGATATTTAATATCAGTGTTTAATACAATTAATAAAATGTGAAATAATATTTGTTATGTTTGCATATGAAGTAATTAACAGTCAGTAAGTTTTTATTCTACATATTGGATAATTAATTATTAATTTTGGACTATCGTCTATATAAAATTTTAAAACCACGCTCATATAAAAATTCAAAATGTAATTGTACTGGCTAGAAGATTAATCACCCCTGCGGAACAGATTGTTCTTCCAAATGCGTGTCCCACCATACCGCATAGTTTATTAATCAACTACCTACAAAATATCAGACTTAACATGGTATCTCCAATTACATTTTTAAAAATCAGCGCTACATCACCCGAGTATAGTCATATTCTCAGTTTCAGAAAACAGGTGTATGTAAGTCCTCATAGTATAGAACTACCTGATTCGTTTGCTATAAATCATGACGAAACAACATATCGAATCTTTCTGTCTCAAGATAGTATGGTATGTTACAACTGCAAAAAGACCGGACATACTGCCCATAGCTGCAATGAAAACTCACAAGTTCATGTTGAAAAATGTTCTATGGAAACCAATAATGATAATTTATCCCAAACTGAACTTAGCAATGCCATTATGCCAACTCCAATTTCATCTTTTATAGATAAAACAGAATCAATCAAACAAAAATCCGATAAAACACCTAACCAAAAAACTATCACCAACAATATTGATATCACAATAGACACAATAGGTATAAATAGTAAGCCAAAACGGAATATTCATGATATTCTTATACCGCCAGACACGGATCTAAAAGAAAACCATTTTTCGAAACCAGCACCTAAAATGAAGAAAGCTAAGACTAGAGAAGATTGCACAGAAACCATACCATCCAGTCAAACTCTTTTCTAATCAGTAAAACACTTTATTTTAAATAAATCACACCTATTTATCCTCAATTTCGATCAATTTTGTTTACTCTTAAGTAATGTTAGTGGTGTACAAAATCCCATTAACATAATTCAAGACTTTACTACAGATATCCCAGCACTTTTTTTATATGCTAAACACAATTTACCCCCATTTAAAAGGAAGATCTGCTAAACGAAGTATTACCACACTAAAAAGAAAAATTAGTAATAACAGCAATTTAGATTCCGATAGTGATACGTCTTAATTCAGTGCCTAAACAATTCATTTCTTTTCTTTTTTTTTTTTCTAAATAATTAAATTCACAACACTACTCAAATGGAATATCGATGGACTCTTCCATCGACTTGCCTTTTTACAAAAACTCATCTCTGACCATTGCCCAGATATAATATCTATCCAAGAAACTAACCTTAGTCCAAACAAAAATTACAATCCTAAGCAGTTCAATTGCTTTAGAAATGACAGAATAAGCAATTGTAGTTATTCTTCTGGTGGGATTGCCACTTTGGTCAAAAAATCTTCTGTAGCAAGCCTATTTACTGTAAACACCACACTTGAAACAGTAGTAATAAAACTTGTAGTACCTTCAACTCTCTACATCTGTAATATTTATTTACCATCGAGTGCAGTATTTGCTTTTGATGACATAAATAGTCTTATGGAACAAATACCATCTCCTCGTATTATAGTCAGTGATTTTAACGGTCACAATAACATATGGGGATCAGTACGTACAGATAGTAAAGGTAAATTACTGGAAAAATTAACGTCTGAGTTACAGCTAAACTTACTTAATGATGGAACTCCTACACGTTTTAACATTCAGACGGGAGATTCATCTGCAATTGACTTAAGTTTTTGCGATCCAGTTTTGTCTCCTCAGCTCTTGTTGGAAGTCCTACCATATACATATAGTAGCGACCATCATCCCATTATTATCCGAAATTTTACTAGACAACAATCTACTCACGAGTTTTTACCCAAATGAAAAACTGATCTATGCCTGATCAAGATCAGGCATAGATAATATACTAGATTTAGAAAGCGATGTCCAGGAAGCACTAGCGATGCGACAACACTGTATAGCAATATTTTTCGATATAAAGAAAGCATTCAACACGTGCTGGAGATATAATATTTTAAAAAAGGTGCACTCATGGAATATCCGGGGAAACTCTCTAGAATTTATTAAAAACTTTTTACGACAAAGAGCATTTCAAGTCAGAGTTCAAAGTTCATATTCCGAAGAACATATTGAGGAAAACGGAACCCCTCAAGGTTCTATAATTAGCCCGACATTATTCCTAATCGCCATAAATAATATAATTAAAAATTTACAAAAACTAAAATGATTTTTTTAGTCATCAAATTTCGTGTTTGAAAATAATGATTTGATAACGAACCATTGGCGGAAGTCGACTTCGAAACTTGTTTGGTCAGAAATTTCAAAGTGACTCACACGCAGTTATTATTATATTTTGTATTAGAAAGGGTTAAAGAAAAGGGTGTTAGAAATCTAGGGTTGTGAGGTTGTGTAGTGTCGTAGACAATATGTCGAATTGGAAAAATATCCCTAAAAGGGCTCTAACTTTGTTGGAATTAGAAGCCGAATTGGAGAAGCTCAGTGATAATGATGATGTCGCAGAAATAGCTATAATACCTCCGGACTGTGACGAATTGACAGATGAAGAAATTATTGATAATGTTGTAACAGGTAAACTATTTACTATTTTTAGTTTCATATCAACTATTACGTGACGTTGTAGGTAACAATGAGATTCGAGAGATTGCCGGTACATTTGAGATTTCTGCTAAAGATATTGTTCTTCGGGTACCTTCCACATGTAAATCCGAAATTGTCGGCTTTGTAGAGATTCCTACTAGGAAGTCATTCGACGTTGAACCAACAACTAGCAAATCAAATAAAAAACGTAAAGTATGTAGTGTGACAACTCCAAAATTGTCTACAATAACTGATCCGACATTTTCATCAGCACCACAGTCACATGAAATTGAAAAAGGGATAGAACTTGAGAACCGTGTCGATGGAAAAACCCCTGACGAATGTTTCCAGCTCTTCTTCAATGATGAATTTTACAACCTTATTATTAATTTTACTATAAAATACATATGTGAACGATAATAACTGTCATCATTTTCATTTGACAAATTCATTTTCATCACTGAAAAGGTTTTTGGGAATACTCATTCTTACAGGATATCACACCTTGCCACAAATGGATATCTACTGGAGCAAGGACCAGGATAAGAACGTGGTATTCATTAGGAACTGTATGAGTAGAAATCCATTTTGGCGTATCAAAAAGTATATTAACATAAGGGATAATACGGTGTTAGATAAAAATGATAACTTTGCCAAATTTGCACCTTTTTTGACATAATGAATCAAAAATTCTTGCAATTTGGTATTTTCATATGGCATATAATTTATTTATAGACGAAGAAATGGTACCATATTTTGGAAGGCACTCTGCAAAAATGTTTCTAAAGGATCTAAGAATCCATTGTCTCTCCTGTTGCCGACAAGAATGTAGCGTAGAATAATTTTTAAATAATTTTAAAATGTTTGTCCTTGTTTTAGTGTATTGTTATGTATAATTTATGATTAAATTCATGTTTATTACATTCTGCGCTTGCTGGACAGTCCAAATTTGACGAAATGCCCCTGATGATGCTGTAGAAAGCGAAAGTAAATGGGCAAAATTTGGTTATTAAAATTGTGTTAGATATTTGCCTTTAATTTTTTTAAAGTTCATTTATTCGAGCATTCAACCTTATATCAAATTATAATAAATTGCCGGATGTGATTAAAATGGAAAACAATTTTAACAGCTTTAAGCAATATGTAAGCGATCTTATAATATATCTTTAACCATATTCGGTCAATGAATATTTAGTGAGATAGATAAAGATTGGAGAAAACAAAACTTGTTTTTTGTTGTTTTATTCAATACATGTGATTTAAATTTTGTTATCTTATTTATGTGTAATTATTTTAATTGTATATTTTTATTACTTTTGTATCTTTTTTATATATTTTTATTATTTTTGTATCTCTTGTACTATTTTTTATCCTCTTACTTTAGCACCGAATAGACTACAATACTTTATAGAAGAAACATATGTTAACCAGAGAATATTATCGCTTAAAATGAAACTAATAGACGAGGAAATATGGACAATAATAACAGCCTACGGAGTAAATGAAGATGCAAAAAAGGAAGAGAAGGATAAATTCTTCGAGGAGCTCCAAATGCAAATTGACAATGAGGAAGAAAATATAATTGTAATGGGAGATCTAAACGGTAGAGTCGGAAATAATAACAATGGAATTGAGCAATGCATGGGAAAAGAAGGAGAAGAAATACTAAACAAAAATGGTGAAAGAATAATAGAAATATGTATGGAGAATAAACTTGTTATAACCAATACCAAATGTAAACATAAAAAAGTACACAAATACACGAGAGTACAAGAAAGTAGAAATGAAAAATCAATCATAGATTACTTTTTGGTAAGTAGCAACAAATGGAAAAGAGTACAAGACACGAAAGTGAAAAGAGGCTCAGAGATTGGCAGTGATCATCATCTAGTAATAATGAAAATGAGAATAGCAAAAGAAAAGGAAGAAAAGAGAAGAAAGGTAGTAAATGAAAAAATAAAAAGGTACAAATTAAAAGAAGAAAGATATAAGAAGATATTCCAAGAAAAATTAGACAATATTTTGAAAGGTAGGGTAAAAACTGCAAGTATAGAAGAAAACTGGGAAAATCTAAAGACCAGCTTAATCATAGTTGCTGAGGAAACTTGTGGGAAGACAAAAATAGCAAATAATAGCATGAGGAGAACTGAATGGTGGACGGACGAAATACGAAGGAAAGTAAAGAACAAAAAAGAAAAATGGAAGAGATATCTAAATACAAAGCGCCCTGAAGATTATGAGGCATATAAATAAAAAAGAAAAGAGGTTAAAATAGCTGTGAAAGCAGAAAAAGAAATGTCATGGGAAAAGTTTGAACTAAAAATGACAAATAATTATAGGGAAAACCAAAAACTCTTCTATGGAGCATTAAAACAGCTCAGACAAAGGAAAGAACACATGATGCCGAATTTAAAAAAGACAAGAATGGAAAGGTAATAACAGAAGAAAACTAAATAATGGAAAGATGGAAAGAACATATCAAAGAGCTAACTCATACAGACGTAGACAACATAGTGGAGATACAAGAAATTAATGAAGAACAAAAAGTAGAACCCATAACAACAGAGGAACTAGAAAAGGCAATTGAAAGAGTTAAATTAGGCAAAGCACTGGGCAAGGATGATATCACTCCGGAAATGATAAAATTCATGGGAATAGAGGGAGTGGACAGCATGAAAGAACTAATGAATGATATCATAAAGAGAGCAGAAATACCACAGGACTGGAAGAAAGACATTATACTACCAATACACAAAAAGGGCGACAAGAGAAACTGTAATAATTACCGAGGTATTACTATATCAAGTATTCCTGGGAAGGTATTCGCAAGAATAATAGAAACAAGAATAAAAACCCAAATAGAACCAACTATGGAAGATACACAATGTGGATTCAGGAAGGGCAGAAGCACGCAAGACCACATATTCACAATAAGACAAATAAGTGAGAAAGCTATCAATAAAAATAGAGAAATACATATATGCTTTATTGATCTGGAAAAGGCGTTTGACAGAATACAAAGAAAGGACGTATGGAGGACATTCAAGGAAAGAGGAGTTGACAGGATAACAATTGATGTAATAAAGGATATGTACAATAATAATACAAATACGATGAGAACCAACAACAAGGAATCCGAAAAATTTACTACAAGTCAAGGCGTTAAACAGGGATGCGTGTTGAACCCACTGCTGTTTTCAGTGTTACTGGATGAAGCAATAAAGAAAGCCAAGAGAAGAACGAGAAAACCTACATTAGGATACTGGCAAATGAAACAGACTCAACTATCAGAGCTTCTTTTTGCAGACGACATGCTTTTGATAGCAGAAAACAGAGAAGACCTACAGAACAACCTTGAAATCCTAGAAGAAGAACTGTCAAACATAAATATGAAAATAAATACAGAGAAAACAAAAACAATGAGAATTTCAAATAAGAGAAAGACACGCGCAATACAATTAAACGGAAAACAACTAGAACAAGTGGAACATTTTAACAACATTTTATTAACATTTTAACAAATACCTAGGAGCAATAATTGAATCAAATGGTAAACAAGACATGGAAATAAATGAGAGAATGGGATGATCAGGAATCTTATTTAACACTATGAAAACAACATTTTTGGGAAAAAAAGAAGAACCGGAGAAGGTAAAAACGGCAGTCGATAAATCAGTAGTTAGACCTACAATCATGTATAGTAGCGAGTCATGGAGATTGACTGGGAGACAAAAATCTCGAGTCAATGCTATGGAAATGAGGTTCCTGAGGAAAATAGCAAACAGAAAGAGGACGGACAAAATACGAAACGAAACAATCAGACAAAACCTAAAACTAGAACCAATAAACGAAAAAATAGTAGAGGGGCAACTAAGATGGTTCGGGTACGTGTGTAGAATGTCGAATGAAAGATTAACAAAAGGAGTGTTTGCAACGAGAGTGCAAGGGAAAAACAAACGAGGAAGACCAAGAGTTAGGTGGGTAGACGAAATCAGAAAAGAAGTTGAGAAGAAAGGATTGACATGGGAAAGTGCACGAAATCTAACACAAGACCGGATAGCATGGAGACAACAGTGCAAAACTTAACCCGACCAGCCTTACACCTAACGGTAGAAAGGCTTAGGACTAAGTAAGTAAGTATAAGTACTTTGATTGTATATTTTTATTACTTTTGTATTTCTTTTATTGACACTATTCACTCTAATTAGTCATTTAACTCGTGTGTTTGTATGTCAATCGATTTTTGTGAATAAAGATGTTTCTATTTCTATTTTTATTTATATTTGTACGTTTTTTGTACTGACCTCTTACATCTTTAATTTTTTTATAAATATTAAATGTACCATAAAATTATTTTTATTATTAATAAAAAAATTTTGTGTTTTCACTACATTTTTGAGAAAAAAAATTACCTTGTTGATGAATGGCATTTGGCATTATTCCAATTTTACATTGTCCTGAAGCAATAATACCAGGACAATTTGGACCAATTACTCTGGATTTGTTCTGACCTATAAGCGCATGCCTAACCCTCACCATATCATGCTGGGGTATTCCATCGGTTATAACCACAATTAATGGTATTTCGGCAACTATTGATTCAAGAATGGCCTAGAACAAAACTTTTAATATAATACTCTAGATCTTCAGCTATACAAAATACGAAATAGTGTCAAAAATAAAATAAAAATAGGAAAAGTAAATCTAGGAAGAATTCGAACATAAAACAAACAAAAAATACATAACAAATAAAAAACATTTCTAATGTACTATAAGATCTATGAATAAAGGCCATAAAAATGAAATAAAATCTAAAGTCAATGACAGAATTAAATTAAAACAGATATAAAATAAAAATAAAAAGATAGTTTAGGTTAGATTTCGTTACAGCATACCACAAAATAAGCATATCAGCGAATGGTGGTACTCTGTAACGAAATCAAACCTTAACTGTTTATGTTATTGTTATTTTACATTCCTTTACTCTAGTTTGGAGAATTAGGAAATCGTTTTCACAAAGGGATTTCTGCCTAGATGAATTGGCAAGAAGTGGATATAAATTATAAATCCCCGGTCTAGCGAATTTCGATGAATTCGTCGTCTGTTTGTTTTGCAGCCTTAAAAAACACAGTTTTGGGCCGAATCCTTTGATTTTTGATTTATATTCACGTTAGTATATATAGCTCCAGCGTATGGTAAATATTTTAAATATTTACTTGTATGGATGAAAAGTGTTGGTAAAATAAATTCTCAACACAATATATTTTAACATATTTTATGTTCTGTGTGACACAATGTGTTCTCGGTTTAACTTTAAATTCCAACGCGTGCGCGTTGTTAGAAAAAACAAAAAGTTCGTTATTAAATGTCGGGCAGAAGGGATGACTTCGGCCCGACGGGCAAAATTGTACTTAATCGTAGAAAAATATAAATTAAGTTACATAAAAGTGTAAGTCAAGTAAAAGTAAAAAATTAGTGTAAGTTGTGTATGTGGAAATAAAGGTTTTATCATGAAAAGTTGCCTAAATTATTTCTAGCGTTCTTACCAGCGAAACTTCTTTAATGTTGTAAAAAGCCAACATTAAATTTGGTCCTTGGAGATATAAAAAAGCTAGGAATTAATTCAAAAGGTAAACAAGAAAACCTAAAGAAACAAAATTATCCAATAAAAAGAAATATCTCCAACATCTTTTTCTTGTTATTTATGTGAACGGCGGCGGCCATCTTAGAACCAAATCCATCCATACTGAAGAAATCAAGTATCAAGTCGTTTTGTGGTAAAATCGATCAGATAGAAGTGACAGAAAATTGACAGCAACAAGTTTGATTGACAAATTTATTTTTGGTGTAAACAATAACAATCTATAGTGCAAATTTTTCTTTTAAAGTTTATATTAATTGTATATCCTTTAAATTGTTTTTGATAGTTTTGTATAAAGAAATGGCTACTAAAAAAGATATTAACAAGATAAAGGCAAATAAGACCCAGGTCATTGAGTCTATTAAAAGAATTACAAGGTTTGTTTCAGCACATCTTGATGATGAAGTTTTAGAGTTAAAAATTAGTTAATTGCAAACTAGAAAAGAACTAATAATAGAAAATTTTAATAAAGTTCAATTCATTGCGATATTTTATGTTTTGACAAGGAATCTGATGATTCCCTAGAAGATATTGAAGAAGAGTATTTTAATACATTAACTAAAATTAACAACCAACTTTCAAAAACAGAAACAGTAGTACAGAGCGTAAGTAATCCCTAAAATATTGTACACAATTCCTTTTCAGCTTCAAAAATTCCACCAATTGACATTACGACATTTGATGGTAAGAATTTAACAGGTTATAGACCTTTTATAGATTTATTTATAGCTATTTTTGATAAAATTAAGTCACTTCAAAATGATAAAAAACTTTTTCATTTAAAGAATCATTTGGAAGGAAAGGCAAGAAGCCTAATTAATGATCTACCTCTAACAAATGACTTTTATGATAATGCATTAAAATTTTTAGATAACCGTTATAACAATGAAACAATATTAATAAATTCTCATTTACTCATTACTTGACATTCCCTCCATGCAAAAAGGAACTTCCACTGCCTTACGGGAATTCATTAGTAAAGTAAGACAATAGTTAGGTGCACTAAAAAATTTAAAACAACCTGTAGAAAGTTGGGATATGATCCTTATATGCATTTTGCCTAAAAAACTAGATCAATATAATAACAGATCATTTCAAATTGATAGGGACAACTAAAAATAGCCAAATTTAAGATGTTATCTTGAAAATAGGGCCACAGCCTTAGAAACTGTAACTGTTTCAGATCAAAAACATGCCACTACCAAAGAAAGGTATCAAAAAACTCACTTGGTTACAAGTAAAGTGAAACTAGAAGCCAGGTGCAGCTTTTGTTTATCCTCAGGTTATAAAATTTATAATTGTTCCAATTTTAAATCTGTTTCAGTAAGGGAAAGTGTCTTTTATAGACAGGCATAAGGCTTGTAGAATTTGTTTAAATAATCATCCTGGTAGATGTAAAATGAGTTTCAGGTGTTCAATTTGGCAAAAGGAACATAACTCTCTGCTGCATTTGGACAGACATTCTCCATCAGCTAGTATTAAACAGTGTAGCAGTAGTAACACAGAGGAAAGGGTGATTACATTTGGTTCAATAAATGAAAAAACTGATAATGTTCTGTTGCCAATAGTAAGAGTAAAAATTAAAACAATAAGGGGTGATTATATCACTGCCAGAGGCCTCCTGGATATAGGATCTTAAATATCGTTAGTAACAAGTAGATTGGCAAGTGAATTAAACTTAAAAACATATAATAATAATTTTAATATCTTAGGTATTTTTATGAGTATTACTAACGTAAAAAAGGCTGTAAATTTAAAAATTGAATCATGTGTGTTTGATTATAGCACAAATATAAAATGTTCTGTGTTTGACAAAATTACCAGTCATATACCATAAGCAAATTTCAATGTTTCAAATTTAAATATTCCTAAAGAATTTTATTAAAGATGCTTAGAGCTTTTAGCAATAGAAATTAGAAGTTTCTAACCTAAAATATTTACAGATTTTTAGAAAAAAAATTTATTGCAAACAAACGCTTTTGTAAATAAATATATAAAATAATAATAAACCGTAATGAGTTCAATAAAAAGCATAAGGGATTTATTCATGAAAATAACATTTTAAGATTTTTAGTCATAAAGAAAATGTTTAAAAAAATCAAAAGCAGTCTCAATCAGTTATGCTCAAACGAAAAAACAGTCAGTTTCTGCATTTTGGCAATTTTTTAAACCATCAATGGTTTCTTATAGTGAGGTAGTATCTGTCTTCAAGTATTCCGTGTAAAAATTTAGTTCAGGAATGCTTCTACAGCTTTCTACAAGGTGTTTGGAAAGAAGACTATTATTAGTTCCTTTTTTTCCCTTTAATTCTTTTTCCAGTGGTAATTTCTTAGGAGCCATTGAAGAAAAAGAAAAATTTTTCTTACAAACGATTTTAGCTTTTATAACGTCATTTCGGTTATTGGATTCACATTAGACTAGAACACTTTTTTGTAAAAACTAAATCGCTTTGCCTTATTAAATTCAAAGTGCCATGAACTAGGCAGCTTAATAACTCATTTTGTTTATACCCTCCAATCAAACACAACCTAACCCATACTGATTTTCCGTACAATGAAATGCTTTCTGATTAAACCTTACTAGCCACTAATTTCCACGATAACAGTCATTTTTTAATGTCTTTTTCTATAAGGCCGAAAATACGATCAGGCGGAATAAAGGAATGACCGACGATCGGAAAAATTAATTCAATTTGTTTACTTAATATGATTCGGCGATTCTTCTAGAAGCCAATAAGCCAACATTGCCATCATTTTCGAATTTTTCTTTTATCCACCGCAATCATCAGCGAACAAACGTACTGTTTTTATGTTGACATCAAAATCAAGTTTCTTTAGAGCATGTTGCAAAGCTAACGCTATTGTGTTAAAATCTTTTCGAAAGTCAATTTCGGTACCCCCGTAAGAAAACACATTTATTGGTCTTAGTTTATCGGTAGAAGTTTCAACAACAACTGTAAAATTATCATAGTTTATTTGCTGGCTGAAATATGCTGCTTGATTAGGCAGTCTAGTGACTGCCAAGTTTTTTTAGCAGTTGAACGAAAAGTAAGTTTTGTTGAATTTTGGATTTTTAAGAAGTTTGAAAAAGCCTTTGCTTTTACGATATGAACACGATTTTTAGTGTCTAACTTTTTCCGAAGAGCTAAAGAAGTTGGTACTTTCAACTGCTCCTTTGTTCTCAAGCAAGTGGAGCAACAGTCAGTCAGCGGAGTTCCAAAAGCAATATTATAGTTAACATTCACATACTTTCAAAAATAACCAAGCTTCACATGCAAAGGCTGAGACACTCTTCAAAGATAATGGTCGAAAAGTTTTTTAAACTTCAGGTCACATCCCAAGTAGACCCTCACGCTTGTCTTGCTTCTGCAGTAATGAGACTCTATACATGTTATGAATTCTATAAATTTTTTGATGCAGTTTCTTTTTTCACCATTTTTTGGACACCCTCTATAGCCACCTCTACGTTTCCTAGTGATAACAAAATTTCTTACAATTCTTTGTATGCGGTCCTTGCTTAAATTTGGAATTCCTAGAAACGACTTGGAACATACTCTAATCATCTTACCTTCACTCAAACGTACATGGTATTTTATCGACACTGCAGCATGATTAGATTTCACTCTTTTTGGCTTCTGTCCCTTACAACAAGCCAATATCAGAAGGTCTTGTTTACTTTTATCTCATGACTGTTAAAGTTTTTATCTCATGCTGTAGGCATGAAAATCTGTCGCTTGCTTTATCGTGAGTGTGGTACAATAATGCGGCAATCCGGGTGGTCCGCTATGACCACAAGTTGGAAAGGCCGGCAGTGCTTTTGGTGTATTTCTCTAACAATGCAACTCTTTTTAAACTTTACTGTAGCTCTACCCAACGTTAAACCGCGAAAATCAAGTGAAACTGCATAAAAAATCAAACGATTGTCGCAGAAGTCTAAAATCATAAATTTTAATATGAATCACTTACCTAGCAAGTTTATCCACATTCCTTTTATCTGTTTCTGACTGAAAAACATTTTTGCGCCCTTTTCCCTGTGGACTAGGTTTAACAAAACAACCATTTTCACTTATTAACTCCATAAAAATAAAAAAAACTGTTCCTAATACGCCAAAATACAACTGTTTAATCGCTTGAATATTTATAGACTACTGAAAATCTGTTTCTTTAACACAGCTGTTGTAGTAGCGTGTTCGTCACGTAAACTAACCCGCAAATTTCATTGGTGGTAGAGCAAATAGCGAGTTTTTCAGGTAAACATTCAAAGCAAAGAAAGAGCGAGTTCTGCAATTAACTGTAATTTTCTCGAAAGCATTTGTATCCTAAAGAACGAGTTTTGGCAAATTCTGATTATATCATTCGATTCCTATTTAAATTAAAATAAACTTATCAAAAAAAAAATAATTTTCGAAACTTTTGTCGATTAGCGCGTTTTGCAAATAATGGCCTCATTTGATGATTTGGATGAACCGGACGAAATACAGTATATGCTGAGGAGGATTCGGAAAACGATTTTGGTGTACAATAGTACGTCTTACAAAATAATGATAATAAGCGTCTACAAAACCTTTCTCAATATCAAGACCAGTGTAAACAATTTTCTTTAAATCCAACCGCAAGGAAAGATGTTTCTGAATTTACGGAACACGAAATATTATTAGTAGACGTAACTGGAATGACACCGATTGAATATTTTAGATTGTTTGTGACAAACGATTTTATTACAAAAATTTGTAATTTAAGTAACAGTTACGCCATAAATCTATTTTTATCTAAAAAAACGGGCTTTAAATGCACGATAACTAACTGGGAACAGTTAACATCTCAAGATTTGTTACTTATCTTAGAACTACTTATAATAACAAACATATTAGCCGAAATCGGTTTTTATTGATAATGCGTTGTCTAAATTTCACGGAAAATAGAGAAAATAATATTTCACCTAAAGACAAATGATTAGATACTTACTTGATTTTTTAACGAAAAAGTAGCACTGTATTATCCAGGACGGAAGCTAAGTTTAGATAAGTCTATAGTGTTATGGCGAGGCAGACTTAAATTTCGCCAATATATCAAACATAAGAAACATAAATATGGTATTAAATTATACATGCTGGCAACCCCAACTGGTATTATTTTAAAATTTACCGTTTATGCAGGAAAACTGGACGATCTGGGTGGTAAAGATTATACATCAAAAGTGGTAATGCATTTACTAGACAGTTTTTTTGGAAGCAGTACATAGTGTTTATATGGACAATTATTATAACAGTTTTTTATTAGCTAGAACACTATTGAATCATAAAACACACTGTACAGGAACTTTAAGATTGGACAGAAAGCATGTAGCCATGTAAGGAAGGAAATAAAAGACAGCGTGTTAAAGAAAGGTAAAGTAATAGGAAGGTATGCAGATGGAGTGATAATAGAGAAATAAAGGGTTAAGAGCAATCTGTCCTATATTTCTAATGAATATTCAAACATAATGGTGGATGTACCAAACAAAAGACAACAAATCGTATGGAAGCCCTTACCGATCGTGCAATACAATAAGTACATTACAATACCTTACGGTATTGATAGATATGACCAAATGCTCTCTTGTTACCTGGCAGTGAGAAAGACATTAAGATGGCCTACGGCTTATCAATTCACATCATTTATATAACAAATACTTAAAAAGCAAGTCTTTAAGACTTTCGTATTCGAGTCCAGACAAAGTTTATTAGCCCCGGCCCAGAAGACGGCAGAAGAAAACGAAGCACATCGGCGACCCACAGAAGCTGGTTAAATTATGTCACAAAGAGTGGCAGCACCAGGTATTAAGAAAACACCTACGAAATATTGCAAGTTCTGTTACGAAAATAGAAAAAGTAAAGTTACTGTCCATACATGTAGGTTGTGCCCCAGTGAACCAGGATATTATCTAGATTGCTGTATTATTATTTACAAATAAATTACAAATTTTTAATCCACAGGGACATTTGTCGTTTGATCACGTAGGTATTTTAGCTTTTTTATTTGTTTTATTTTGATCTGAGTAATATTTTTGTTTTATATACTTTGTATTGTTTATTTTATTAGATTTACTTAGTATATATAATATTATATAAGTATAGTTTTTTTTTATTAACATTTAAGATTTTTACAATCTGTTTTGCAGTGAAAACAATAAGTAAAATTTTTTGTCTTTACATGACAGAGAGATGTAAGGTCCAGTGACCAAATCATCACGACAGAAGTTGGCTTTTACCGGTAGGATGCGCACATACACTGATACTCGAGCACTAAAAGCGGCACTGATCACAATGGCTTGGTGCTGTTGAAGACGTAACTCCCACTGCTGTAGGCTCTGTGAGGATCGGTGAGGTAGGTCCAAGGGGTCATGTCGCTTCAATCTTTTCGCTTGGTGGTTGTTGAGAAGATTGTGTGCCAGGGTATTAGGATGCACCCGCAACCTAATTGTTTTGATATTGTTCAGAAGTTTTTTTGCACTTTTCAGAGACTAATAGTACCTGAAGATCTCTATGTATTGCATCATTCTGGATATACCAAGGTGCATTAGCGATTGTTCTCACAGTTTTGGATTGGAATCTTTGTATTATCATAATATTAGATTTGCTAGCTGAACCCCAGAGCTGTGAGCCATATGTACAAATGGGTTTTATTATTATATTGTATATCAGCAGCTTGTTGTCAATCGATAGGTGAGAGTTTTTTCCCAACATCCAGTTAAGTTTTCTGTATAAAATCCCCAATTGAAGCCTTTTCGTCCATATATGTTTGGTCCAAGTTAGACGTTTGTCAAGGTGAATACCTAAGTATTTTACGTCATGCTTTTGGGGAAAGGATGTCCATTGAGGTTAACTTGTGGACATGTACCTCTTCTTAAAGTGAATGTAATTTGTGTGGATTTTGTGGGGTATACTCTAATTCTCCAGAGTTTAAGCCATTCATTTGTTTTGTTCAGATGTAGTTGCAGTCTCTCTGATGCTATTATTGGGTTGCTATGAGAGGCCAAAAAAGCAGTATCATCTGCGAATGTTGCAAGCGTTAGGTTATTGCTTATTGGCAAGTCAGCCGTATATATCAGGTACAGAATCGGTCCGAGCACACTACCCTGAGGTACACCAGATAGGATGGGATAGAGTTTTGTATAGGCTTCACTATATTTTACCAGATATCTCCTTTCTGTAAGGTATGATTGAAGCAGTTTAAAGTAAGGGTAAGGTAATTTTTTCTTTAATTTGTACACAAGTCTTGTATGCCAGACCTTGTCAAAAGCTTGAGAGGCGTCTAAAAAGGCTGCAGTACAGTATTGCTTGTTCTCGAGACTACTTCTTATTGTTGTGTATAGTCTGTGAACTTTTTCGATTGTACCATGTTGGTTACGAAAACCGAATTGATGGTCAGGTATGAGACAGTTTTCGTCCAATATTGGTTTGATTTTTCGTAGCAGAAGTTTTTCGAAGACCTTAGACATGACTGGGAGTAGACTAATCGGTCGGTATGAGTTGACATCTTTTGGATCTTTACCAGGTTTTTGAATGAGTATAATCTGTGCCACTTTCCATTGCAGAGGCAAGTAATGCAGACTAAGCATAGCATTGAAGATCATAGTGATTATTCTGTAACAGTCATGGGTTAGTGCCTGGAGGATCTTACTCGTTATGAGGTCGAATCCCGGAGCCTTATTGGGTTGTATCTCATTTAAGTAAGTATCGTTTCTGTTTTTATATTACAATAACGTCGTTTTATTGTCTACTCTATCGCGTGACACGGCTAATTGAGATAAAATTCCTGGTACCAAAGTATATCTAATGATATATTACTTACAAAGTGTATTTAATGACAAAAGAATTAGTTGACATGGCTTTAGTGCAACTATTTAAACAACTTTTCTAAATAACATTTTAACAAAAAATTCATAAAACGTTGTCGCTCCTACAGTACGTTGCATTTTAGAGATCGGAAGCGAAGGAGCGAGATGAATTATTGGCATGAAGTGGATACAAATTATAAATCCCCATGTCAGTGCATTTCGGTGCATTTGTGATCTGTTTATTTTGCAATGTTAAAAAACACAGATATTTTCGTACTTAAAACAGAACCTTAAAATATGAAAAGATCACTATGCATATAAATTTAAGAAAAACTGGCTAAATTTAATAAGCATAATAAATGCAGAAAAAATGAACGAAGAAGACTAAAAATCTAAAGAGATAAATATTAAAGCAGTAGAATATATTTTCAAAAGAATTAAAATAAAAAAAGGTTGCGATACTCATGTAATAAAAACAGAAATGGTAAAGTGGTTGGAAGAAGATAGATTCCGGTAAAATGGGAACAATAGATAATTATCTTTAGACAGTAAATCCTTCCAATAGCGACTACCCTCAAAGAATTTGAAAGTTGATCGCTAAAGAGAAGTATCGTTTAAGAGAGAAAATAGGAAAATTAAAGCAGCTGATTTGTATAAGGTTGCTGGAAAAACTAAAAAACATGGATAATCAACAAACAATACATACGAACATTTGTACATGTACATATTGACAAAATAATAAAGAAAACACATAAGTACTTATCTTGTAAAAAACACTAAAAGAAGAGATTAATTAAAAGTGTCATTGTCTTATTACTATTAAATAAAGATCTTTTTTTATTTAAAGCATTATCATTAAAGAAAAGGTCTACAAAAAAAAACCGCATCTTGAAATTACATTATTATACTGAATCGATCCTTACCTCTGCAGCAGTGGCAGGTGGAACGAATATAAGACTTGCATCTGGATTAATAGCTGCTTTCGCTTCTTTTACTGTAGCAAAAATAGGTAAATTTAAATGCTTCTGTCCACCTTTCTTTGGATGAATCCCACCTAGAATACGAGTTCCGTATTCTAAACATAATTTGGCATGAGCGGTTCCACTTTTACCGGTGAAACCTTGAACTATCACTTTCGATTCTTTCGTTAAGATTATATTTTTTCGTGATTTGTCGTAATTAAAACGCATAGATCGCATAGAGAATATCTTCGGTTGCAAAAGTAATTTAAATCTGGAAACTGACATTGTTTATCTGACCTTTGTATAAAAATTGTACATGTATGTCATGCATATGTCAGATGAATTTATTTATTTCTAACGTCAAATATGTCAAATATATTAATGGCTCAAATTGTAAAAGATTCGAAAATATATTTTATACATAAAGTACGTCCACTCTATCTTTTCCCGTGCGTCATGATTCATTTTCAGAAAAGTTAAATTAAAATATTGAACGAAACGTACGTCGATGTGTAGAATTATCACTGATATCTCCTACTGTCAATGTAATAATTACGAAATGGCTATTATCCCGGTGGATGTATTTTAGAAAGTTAAATTTGGTAAATATATTATTAGTAGTGGATCCGACAGACTTCGTTCTGTCAAATAGATTTGGAGTAAGGCAGTTTATTTCTTTAATTCTTCTGAACAGAACTGTCATCATGATGATAGGGCGGTGTGTGAGGGTCAGCTCCGGTGACTAAGTATCTTCGCTTCCACGAACTTTGACCACCCTTTTGGACCCACTAAAAGATAGACCAAATTAATTATTTATTATTATTATTATTAACATACGGTTACTAACCGATGTTATAAAGAATAATGAAATAAAACGTATATAAGTACACTCGCGATCATAAAATCCGGGTCACCTTGAAAATCAGCGATATTTCATTTTTAACGAGCTTTATCGTAAATAATAATAACACAAATACAAACTAATGCATGTTTCTGAGAATTGTTGCGGTTTCCTTTGTAACAAAGAATTTCAATAGTACCAATTTCGCGGTAAAGTGCACACTTCCCAAAATGAACGTTACCTGTAACTCCGCTTGTTTTAAATGTCTCGTTTGTGCTTCGACTTTCTGTTAAAATGCAACGGACAAACGTTTATTATTGCCACCATTAGTGTTTATTAGTGCCATTATTAGTGTTTATTTTTTGACAAAAATGCCTTTGACTGTTGAAACGGCACAAATTGTTACGGTCACACTCAACGGCAAGTCGCAAGAACTGTTGGCGTAAGCCTTTCTACGGTTCAACGAGTGCTTCAACGCTTTCAGGAGGCAAGTTTGCTAACCAAGCGACCTGGCTCTGGACGAAGAACAACGACCACGGCACTAGATGACCGTTTCCTTGTGTTTCAGTCTTTACGAAACCGGACCTCAACAGCGGTTATGCATCAAAATCGTCTAGAGGAAGTACGAAATCGCAATTTTAGTGTTGCAACAGTCAGAAGAAGACTTCGTTCTTCTTGACTATTTTCTCGGGTAATGGCTAGAGGACCGCCACTTCGCCGGGTGCCTCGAGTTGCACGACTAGCTTTTGCTCGACAATTAACGATTGTAGCAAAGTGTTATTCTCAGATGAATCCCGTTTCTGACTAACTGGATCCGATGGACGTGTAAGAGTTTGGGGGAGAACCGGTGAACGATTTTCACAAGCTTGCATTGCTCCAAGAATGCCATTTGGTGGAGGCTCGGTCATGTCTTGGGGAGGTATATCTTCCGACTTCCACACAGAATTACCCTTCATCGGAAATGGGTCCCTAACTGCACGAAGGTACATTACGGAGATTCCGGAAGAACATGGTATGCCGAACATGGCAGGGCTTGGAGAAATCGCCGTTTTTATGCAGGACAACGTGCGATCGCACGTTGCCAGGATCAGTATGTAATGCTTGGACGAAGTTGTAATTACGAGGGTAACCTGGCCAGCTAGGTCTCCGGACCTAAATCCCATCGACCATCTCTGGGACGATTTGAAAAAACGTATTTAAACCCATACACCTCCTCCTAACAACGCACAGGAGCTTAAGGATCTGTTAGTGAGTGAATGGAATAACATACCACAACATGTAATCCGGAGAAAAATTTTAAGAGTATGCCCCGTCGTCTGCAAGAGGTTATTAGAGCAAGGGGAGGCAATACACAATATTGGTTATTGAAATTTCACTGATTTTTTACCACGTTCTGTATTTTCCATATTTTTTGGTATGTCTGTTTTATCAACAACTTGATTTGTTTTCTGTTTTTTTTTCAATAAAAACAATAAAAAACCATTTTTTTTTTCTTTCAAAACAAACATTGATGACAAATAAAAAATACATTAGCCAAAAAAAAGGTTATTACTGCACCAGAGGCAAAAATATTGAAGAAACTTGAAATTTTCAAGATGACCCGGATTTTATGATCGCGAGTGTATTTTCAGTAATCGCTTTATTGTAAATCATAATTATTAACACAAATCTGTTTTATTTTTATTGTAGTGCTTTATGATATACAATGTTTTTTGTTTGATTACCTGATGAATATACAAACAAATCTAATGGTTTTCCAATACGGGAACAGGCAACATACAATTGGCCATGTGAGAAACATGGGTTTTCTAGATTAATACCACAAACACCTAATGATTGCCCCTTGGTCTTATTTATGGTCATAGCAAAAGTAAGCCGTACTGGAAACTGTAGTCGTTTAAATTCAAATAGTACATCAGTCGGCATCATTGGGATGCGCAATATCTAAACATCTCCTTTATACTTTCCTTTCAGCATAGTTGCTTCTATCACGTTGTTCAATAATTTTTTTTATCGCTAACCGTGTGCCGTTTAAAACACGCGGTTGGTTGATATTTGTCAACATTGTAACTACCGATCCAACCTTTAATTGAAGATTGTGAGGTGGCAATCCAGGTAAATCTAGCGAGTTTAAAAATTCAGGCGGATAGTTAACGACATCATCTTGGTTAGTAGCCGAATCAACTGATTTATATATTCCCAATTCGCCTGTAATTTGTTCTTGAATTTTAAAATTTAATTTATTTACATCTATGTTTTCTGCAGCCAATATAGCCCGTTCGCTAAACCAATCATGGTTTCTGTAATTTTGAGCAACATCTGGAAACACCTTTTGAATAAGTTCATCTTTTGATCGAGTTAACTGACAAAAACTGAGGAAAGTGAATGCAACCAGTCAAGGTGTCTATAGGAAATTTGCCATCACCAATGTCAATGAGTTGTTTAGAGAATATGTCTCTAGATTGGTCATTTTGCAACTCGACAAGCATATTCTTGCTTTTGTGTAATACCTTGACATGTTTCCAAAAATTGTAGGACTTTAAACATGCATTAAGTTCATCTGCTGGCGTTGATTGTGAAATCACTGGCAGTATTTGACGAAAATAAAATCATTGCACCACCAAATGGGTTATGATTGCTCCGTAGATCTTGATCTATCTAAAGCATTCAAAGATTTTTTATGTGCCATCGTGCATTCATCCCAAACAATCAATTCACATTGCTGCAAAATCTTTAAAATTGCAGAGTTTTTTGAAATTTTGCAGGTTGGAGTTTCGTTGCTTTGCATATTTAATGGCAATTTTAGTGCTGAATGGGCTGTTCGAGCTTAAAGGGACCATCTTCAAGCAAATTGCTGCAATTCCCGACGAAGCGAGTGCAAGTGCAATTTAATTTTGTGAGGAAATTGTTGCTAATATCAATGAAATCAAAAAAGTTTTTCCTGTACCACCAGGTGCATCTAAGAAATAAATCCCCCCTGTTTTATTATTTATTACTTTCATGAGTGTATCAAATAGATACTTTTGTTGTTGCAGATTTTTTTGAATTAATTCTTTCAAAGTGTTGAGATCATCTGGTCTTATTCTTTGAACCAATGGGTACAATAACTTTGGTGGTGGATCCAATGGTATCAATTTCACTTTCCCATTTGCGCAACACAATCCGTTGGCTTCATTTTTGTACTTCAATGCTTCACAATGAGAGCAAACCAAGTTTATAAATCCAATAGTAACACATTGGTAGTTACTGTAGTCAATTGACAAATTGTAATTGAAAGCAGCTCGATTCAAACTCGCGCGAATATTAGTTGATTCTCTCGCTCTCACTTTGTGCAGCGACAATAAAGCGCAATTTGACTCTTTGACGTTAGGAACACACCTACATTATTTAGACAACAGTGTGTGCTTGTAATTTAATATAAACTTTATTGAATAGCAATAAAGTTCAAATTAACTCTACATTTAGTAGAAAATATTTGTATCGGAAAAAGAAAAGGGCTGTTTTAGGGTTTTCCCGGAAATTATTCGAATTTTTCTCGCCGTAAAAACCATCCTTAGACTTCAAGAAACATTTTAAAAAAAGAATTGTCAAGATTGGTCCATGCGTTGTTGACTTATGCGCTTACCAACACATTTTGCGATTTATTTTTATACTATAGATAATTTTTGTGTATTTTAATTACAATTCGTCGGGAATAGGATTAATAAAAATATGATGAAAAGAATATTAAAAAGTACTCTTAATATTATTTGTGCAATCTGCCAAAATAATTAATTTTATTCAATTCAAAATATCAATTTTATTCTATTGTAACATAGCAACAGTGTCGAACGCGATTATAGTTTGGATGGGTGACCGCTACGCAACCACGTAGCTGTGGAACACCTCGTATTGTTGCCTTACTTTTCTTTTAATTACTGGTATTATTTTAAGGACTTTTTAAATATACTAAGTACTAAAACTAGTTTATTATTTAAAAAAAATACAAATAAACTGTTTAAAATATATTTATTTCGTTGAAATCATATAATAGAAGTATAACTTCTTACGAACGTACTAAGTACACCCATTTTTTTTACTAAAGTGTTTATTCTTTTTGACTATTGTGGAGATTGATGGACTCAATATTAGATAGCTTGAACCTCATACCGACTATTACTAGTATAAACATAAATATAGAATGGTAATAATTAAATTAAAAAAAAGTCACATCAACAAAAATGTTAATATTGTTAAGAACATTTGATATTACCTAATGTTAAGAAATACAAAATTATCGAGTGAATTACATAAAAAATTATTAAAATATTATTTTATATATTTTATATATTTATATATTTATTATATAAAAAAAATTATTTTTTATTACAATCACTACAGTTTACTACAATCCTACTAAGACTCGTCTTTGTCTGGGTACCCATAAGTCAGAATTGCAACTCCTCCTTTTGCCACTCATGTGACTTTGACCCATTTATGGATTTAACTGAAAGAAAAAGATCTGTTTATTGGTTATCGTATGTCATTCAATATTGTACTGAAAGACATTGGTTTTTATTGGCTAAAAGATGATCCAAGGCAAAGGCTGATGGAACAATCTCATATTACTGTGAAGGGAGTAGAATCTTTGGGATTATATAGAAAAAATAAACATGAAGAACTGTACAAGTTTGTTTTTATAGATGAAACTTGATCTATAGATCTATATGTCGCTTATAACAAGATGAGAATAAAATATGTGTTAAACCTATTAAAACTATTGGAAAACCATAACATATTTATATTCACCATAATAGATAACTGTAATCATATTGAAAACATGAAAGTGTTGAAATATTTTTTTTAGATATATTATTTTTTATGCTGGTAATTAAAATGGCTTCATTAAGGGTGCCCAGGCTATATTTTTTGCAATTCCAAAAATACAATTGCAAAACGTTTACCATCATAACCTCGTGATTTTCGGACACTTTTGGCACTATTGTCTTGCCAAGAATTTATTTTATTTCCTTTTTAGTAAATCCAAGTTTCATCTAAAAAAACAACTCCTCTTGTAGATACACTTTTAAGATTTATCATATATTTACGAAAAAATCTGGCTCATAGTGCAGCAATACTAGTTTGATCAATTAATACTCGTTGATTGTGATCCTTTTTTAATTTAAATCCGATGTCTTTTAACAATGTACTAAGCGATGATTTTCCAATATCTACTACTTCTTTATCCCGTAATTGATAATCCGCAGAGTAACATGCTTCTCTGAAAAAAAAAACGGGTATGGCAATCCAGTGGGACTGACGGAAGAAGTTATACTTCTATACACGCGTTCGTCGTTACAAATTTATATGGGAGTCAATTTGAGCAATCATTACATATGTAATGCTATAAGTAAAAGAGAGCAGAAAGAGAAAAAGAATTAGGTATACAGATATATGGTTCATCGTTTGCTGTATATAAACATTTGACGTGTAATAGGAGTATAGTAAATGAAGGATTGAATCAATATTTTAATAAAAATATATATTTTTATTTTCATATATGTATAAAAGGAGTTAAATGCAAAAAAATTTTTTTACACATACTCTGCAGTAAAATTCATTGTTAATTTTGTTATTAATATAAAAATACAATACAATACACTGCCACATAATTCAATATTATCATACAATACAGATTAAAATGCAATATTCATAAGTATCTAAAAATAACAATATACATAACTTACGCATGTGTTTAATTTACCATGATAATATTATTATTAAAAAAATAATAATATTAATAAATATTAAATATGTTTACAAAAGGAACATTTTTATTCTCGAGAGAGAAAGAAAGAGAAAATATATCTTATCTCTCTCTCTTACCTATATCTTTCATATGTAATGATTTTGCCGATTCACTCAATATATACGAATACACACAAATTTCCAACGTCGAATGCGCGTATAGAAGTATAACTTCAAAAAATGTTTGTGGAAGATAAAAATAAAAAACCAACAACTTGGATTATGTTGTAAATTTTCATTTTATTTTAAAATTTAGCATTTTTGCATATATTACATATATTTAATAAGACTAACGTGGGGTTTTTAAATATTTCAAAAATAAAAAAGGAAATTCATATTGGGATTCGAACTCACATATACCAGCGTATAAACTAAACACGTAAGAAATTTGCAAATTAGACATGACACTAACTTGTTTCAAAATTAACAGTTCTCGGTCATACAGTGATTTATTGTAATTATTATTCTGAAATACAAAAGCGTAAAATAATTATGAACATTTAATAAATATTACAAAACATATCACATAATTAATAATATTAATATATATTATATTATATATATATATATATATATATATATATATATATATATATATATATATATATATATATATATATATATATATATATACAAAAGGAACATTTTTATTCCCGATAGAGAAAAAAAGAGAAAATATATCTTCTGTCTCTATCTTACTCATATCTTACATATGTAATGATTTTACCGATTCACTCCCGTGCAAATTTCCAACGTCGACCGCGCGTATAGAAGTATAACTTCAAAAATAATTAATTATCGTCTTTTATAGCCAAAAATAAGATGGAAAATTTCATGAAAATTGAAGTTCCTACCCAGGTTATTGTTTATCATAAAATTCACACTGAAGAAATCAATACTTACTCTGTTGGTAAATATTATACAACGTATTCCGTACTGCCATTTTTGATACATCGGGAATATCATCGTCTTATTTTTAAGACGACGTCTATTTTTGCCTGGTTTTGAAAGGACGGGATTGTTTTCTTTCCTTTGCAGATTTAAAGAGAGTTGCAGCAAAGCAGCTGCAACTCTCTTTAAAAATAATTATTTAATGGTAACTGATTAACAAACATGCATTTAATATTTCACCTCTTCACAGATGTACGAGGCTCCAAAAGTCCTCCATTACTTTTTTCTTACTCAAAATATTCATACAAATTTAACACAAGTTGCTGCGCTTGGGAATTTAGCGATTTTCCAGGTATATCTTAAAAATAATAATAAGTAATCTCGAAAATATACAAATAAGTTTCCGTTCGACGAAACTATAGCCAGACTCTTGTAGTATAATGACAATTTGTAGATTAGAAAATATTACTTTTCTCATTAGCTTAAAAATAAATACTTACCGGAAGTAATCAAATTAAGGGAGCAACAGTTAATCGTTCTAACAATAATTATACTTTAAAATATTAATCCAAAGACGACAAGTTAAATCATTTAAAAAACCAAAAAAAAAATAAATCAAATAAATCAACAAACATAATCCAGTCTGGTTAAAAACAAGGTCGAAAAATTTTTCACAGATATCTGAAGCTTTTAAGACATAGGTGGGTGTTAGTAGATGACGAATAGATCAAAAAATACTCGTATTTTTACCTTCCATTTTTTTAAACAATAATTTATGGTAACAATTTGATTTTTTGTCTATGTTTGTTCCCTTATATTTCACATAAACAATATTCATCACTTTTTTATATCAAGAATATCTTTATGTTCCCGTTTTTTAAATTAAAATTGATAAAAATAATTTACGAAGATATTTTTAAAAAAGCCCTTTTTTTGCACTAATTTATACATTTTATTAATTTTTTTATTAACAAAACAAAATGTTGTTAATACATTTGAACATCGAGGAATTACCGTCTTTTAAATTTGTGCAAAATTTCCCTCCGATCGGTCAAATAGTTTAAAAGTTATTTAATTTAGTTATCAATGTGACTAAATATTTAAACTATTGAACTTGCTCTATTAATGATGCTAGACATATTTTGCAAATTTCATAGGATTCTTTAAGACTTAAACTATCTCAGAAGTTAAATCCATATTGCGTTTTCATCGAAATTATTTACAAAATAAACGTTTAAAAAAAGGGGTAGGTTTTTTACTTATACACAATTGTAATAACTTTTATATTTTTCAAGATACAGCATTTTTACGCATACCGATTTTCTATTACATATATAGATGACCTTCTTGATAAAAAAAAATGATATCAATATTTTTTATGTAAAATATAAGGGAAAAAGCTTATAGACAAAAAATCAAATTGTGACCATAAATTACTGTTTAAAAAAACACAAGGTAAAAATACGAGTACTTTTTCACCTATTCGTCATCTAGTAACCCCCACCTATGTCTTAAAAGCTTCAGATACAGAATAAATAACAATCAGAATGTCCACTCTCAGATGCCGCCTTTGAAGCTTATCAGCACGCGAAGGCCTTGTTTTAGACGAAAACATAGACTTCGAATTGAGCAATTTGTGACAAGCTACGACAGAACTGTAATTTAAATTTTTAGAGATTAATAATTTAGTACATTTGAAATAATTTAATCTATTCTTCAACTAAAAGTACGAATAAAATAGTGCATATTATGTCTGTGGTTGCCGTAACTAAATTAAACCGGGTTAATTTGTCTATGCACACCAGATAAAATGTCACTGAACAGCACTGGTTCCGACAAAACATGGCTGATACCGTGTGTGCGAACAAGATGCGCGTACTTATTTTTTCAAGCAGATTGTTTATTATTCTGTGCCCTCAGATATCTGCAAAAAATTTTGCCGTGAAATCGAATTTTTGCATAACCAGACTGGGCTAACACGACAAATGAGCTAATGTCACTGTCAATGAAAATTAGAAACGTCAAAATTTACAGTAAACAAGGTATCAAAGACATGCCATATTGTTGATTCTAGTTTAACTTGTTGTGATTTCTATGGACAAGCATCTTAATTTTGTAATACTAGTTTCTATGAATAAAAAAGAGACCTAGTATAAAAAGTAATTAGTCAAAAATTTCATGCATGGGAAAAGATAGTGGACGTACTATATCACCATCGAGTTAGAATCTTGTAACACTGCCGTGCTACAATGATATATACAAGCCAGAATCGCTCACTGTCGAAGAGAATTGGGAGGGGTTTTCTTAAACATATAGAAACTATATCGTATCTTAAATTCAAGCACAATTAGATAATATGAAATTATAATTTATTATTGGACACCACCCCTGGTTTATCCTCGAAGGGGAAGAGCAAAAAAAAATTAAGATTTATTGAAAGTTTACAAGAAAACTATTTTTTATTATTTCTTAGTAATGAACAAAAAGAAAACATTAAAAGTTACGTCATCCCAAAGAGATTCCAAAATATTATTTTATGTTAACATTATCATAAACAAAAAATCTTTGTATCGTATTAAATTAAGAATTGGTTATAAAGAAAATGAATGTATATATATATTAACCCCAAATTTCGAAATTTGTTTACATTGAAAATAATATAGTTATTTATCAACTAGGAACAATGAAGAAAATAAACCTTTAAATTAAATTAGAACACTTCACTATATTTTCATTTTTTTTTGAGTTCATAATCATTTCTGTTGTCTTGAAAGTAGGTATAATAAAAATTGGTACAACTTTAATCTGCTCTGTTTCTCTTCTTATTTAATCAGTCACCAAATAAACCATTGATTCAGCTACGTACTATATCAAATCACCACCATCCCAGATAAGAGGGGTTAGGTATTCCATAAAAAGATACCGCTACTGGGCCATGATCTGGAATAACTCCATAGCAATACTATCTTGCGACGAGTATTAGAAATATAATATCAGCATTATAGCCTCTCCAATAAGGGTCTAAAAAAATAAATATCTATCTGAAATATGGACAAGAAAAGGATTTATTAGCTCACCTCTGAAATGAGACCCACTTTGGAAACACGTCTTAACGGTTGGACGTTCTTAACAGAAAAGAGGGAGACGCTATTCTTGCGCTCTCTGGAAATTGGGCGTGAGTGACAAGTTGATTAATAGGCTCATCTACCGGATATATTTGGGAATTACAGAAGAATCCTTAAGTCGGCTACAGGTAGGTACTTGACAGATAGATGGGGTTAGAAGTTTTATTTAAAAAAAAATATAATCGAAATTTATAATGATTTTCTTTTAAATCTTTTGAAACGGTTACAATCTATGGAAAGGGCATCACGTGACTAGACGTCACTTCGGCCATATTGTTAAGATTGTTTTGACACTTTTGACAGATCGTATATGTATGTTTACGTTTGTTGTTTTTTAAATATTTTTAGTTTTATAATACTTTTATAGAAACTGTAATAATATATTGTGATAGTGTATAATAATGGTTTCTTGTTCTCAACGTAGTTGCAGTAGCAGAAGCAATGTTAATAAAAAATCTTCAGGAATAACGTTCTACAGGTTAGTATACAAAAATATGTAAACAAAGTAATGGCCCGTACTTCAGAGAATAAATTAATAGTATTTGGCTGTATTAATTTATCTTTATGTATAATATATCGTGTTTTAGTGTTTACCGCGGGATAAATTAATCATAGTTTATTAAAAATGTGTTGCACTTTTTTAGATTATGATTAAATCTTCTAAATAACTAGTCATATTTTTATAGTAGTTTTAATATTATTGAGTCCGGCCATGATCCCACCGCCATATTGGTATCATCATTAGCCACGCCTACCTACGTCGTTTTTAATACACACGTTAATATGCTCATAGCTTCTCCATAGATTCTAACTCGATGTATATTACATATATATATATATATATATATATATATATATATATATATATATATATATATACAGTTATGGTATTCTGAAAACTGCATAAAGCACGCATAATTAGTGCGAAAAGAACAGTACAAGTTTGTTTTACTAACAGAGAGAAACGGAATAGTATACAATTAGTACCGACATACGAGCTTGTTTTTAACACTTATTAGATTGACTTCTAGTTTTGTCAAACTGACATACAGTTCATAGATAAAATTACACCTTGATTGGTAAAGCTGGATTTTCACATATCCGATATCCGATGACACGAATACGAAATTTTTTTGTACGAATATATTTGATTGTCGTATCCGAAATTTTTTGACATATATGTCATATATATGTATCATGTGTCAGATTATTGGATGGATTGATATTTATTTCAATTAACTGCATCGAGTTGATGATTAACTGTCAATAAATGACAGCTCTTTTTTTATATAATATATATATATATATATATATATATATATATATATATATATATATATATATATATATATATATATATATATATATATATATATATATATATATATATATATATATATATATATATATATATATATTATATTGAGCTACGTTCTCGTCGTTTTTGCCTCACATAGTGTAGAAGACCCAAAAGCAACACTTTATTCATTGCATTTATATAATAATTAGGTCTTTGTTCCGTAGTAAACATAAACAGTCTACAAAAGTAATGCTAAGGATCAAGTTAGAATGTCAACAATGTCAAAATTCATCCGATTTTCGTGCAAAAGTTAAAATATTTTTAACTTCTTCCGACGACTTTTAATTTCGTACGAAAATCCCACCTGTCATTTTTCAACCAATGAAATTCGCTGAAATTTATAAAGTATCATCGTACCGTCGGATATCGGAACTGTGAAAATCCACCTTAACAGTGATAGCCAAGGTCAAATCACGTTTGGATTTGGCGCCCGTTCATTTGATGGCGCTGCTAGTCTCGTTCCTGCGAGGAGGGAGTGTGCTGTGGTCAAGTCAAAGTTGAGTTTAGACCATCGAGTTAGAATCTATGGAGAGGGCATCACGTGACTAAAAACGACCTTACTTAGGCCATATTGTTAAGATTGTTTTGACACTTTTGACAGATCGTATAAGTTTGTTTACGTTTGTTGTTTTTCGAATATTTTTAGTTTTATAATACTTTTATAGAAACTGTAATAATATATTGTGATAGTGCATAATAATGGTTTCTTGTTCTCAACGTAGTTGCAGTAGCAGAAGCAATGTTAATAAAAAATCTTCAGGAATAACGTTCTACAGGTTAGTATACAAAAATATGTAAACAAAGTAATGGCCCGTACTCTAGAGAATAAATTAATAGTATTTGACTATTAATTTATCTTTATGTATAATATATCGTGTTTTTAGTGTTTACCGCGGGATAAATAAATCATAGTTTATTAAAAATATATTGCACTTTTTTAGATTATGATTATATCTTCTGAATAACTGTTTATATTTTTAGAGTAGTTTTAATATTATTGAGTCCGGCCATAATCCCACCGCCATATTGGTATCATCGTTAGCCACGCCTACCTACGCCGTTTTTAATACACACGTTAATATGCTTATAGCTTCTCCATAGATTCTAACTCGATGGTTTAGACAAACACGGCGCCATATTTGTATTTATTTTATGTTTTATAATTTATTTTATAATTTAAAATTTTTTATATAAGTGCTGCAAAAAGGTACAATTTGAGTATTTTAGACGACTTTTTATTATGGAATCGAACACATTACATGGAATAACAATGTAGAGAGAAAGAACTGAACAAAAAAGATGTGTTCCAGATTACATGGATACTACTGGCAAGCAATACCGTTTTTCAAGTCCAGGACATTATATGGATATGTTTAATAAATGGGTGTATGCTGTTAAGAGCCCTAATTAGAAAATGCTGCAACGGAAACTATTTATAACAATTTTCATGTATGCGCTAGTCATTTTAAAGAGGAAGATATAATTAATGTTGGATATAGCGGTATTACGAGAACAGCCGTTTCGAGTTTGTTTTTACCAGGACCAGGTAAGAACTAATATACCAATATGTGACCTTTTACTTATAAAATTAGTTAATTATAAATTGAACCTAAAATTATATATTATAAAACCATTCTTAGCTTACTATCCAGATTACTATTTGAATTATTTGTAGGTGGTGGTTAACAACTATCTTAAAAGATACTCTTACACATAATTCTCGAGAGGATAAAGCCCTTTTTACTACCTAACATTGCGGAGGAACAAGCAGGTTTCGTCCTCGGACGTGGTACTAGAGAACAAATTTTAAACGTACGGCAGATTGTAGAAAAATCCAGAGAATTTAACATCACAACATATTTGTGCTTCATAGATTATAGTAAAGCTTTCGATTTGGTCAACTGGAGTAAAATGTGGCAGGTTTTGTCTGAAATGGGAGTCCCAATCATCTGATACTGCTAATTAAAAGCCTGTACAATAACAATTATGCCAGAGTTGGAATAAATGGGGAACTAACCGATAGTTTCAGGGTCACAAAGGGCGTGAGACAAGGCTGCATACTAAGCCCAATTCTATTTAACATCTATGGTGAATGGATAATGCGGAAAGCTACTGAGGACTAGAACGGTGGCATCACCATTGGCGGGAAGAAGATTTGCAACTTAAGATATGCAATATATGAGTTCTGAAGCTGAATTGATTCACCTGCTACAACGGATAGAAGACGTAAGCTTAACGATGGGCCTTAAAATAAACAGAGATAAAACGAGAATTATGATAATTGACAGAGCTAACAACAATCAAAATCATCTGGTCATGATAAACAATATCGCTGTTGTAGATAAATTGTGTACCTGGGCTCATTAATAACCAACAAAGGAGGCTGTACTGAAGAAATAAAGCGGCGGTCAGCAATCGCAAAAAGCGCTATGGCAAAATTAACAAAAATTTGGAAAAGCCATGAAATAACTACCGATACAAAAATGAGACTAGTAAGAAGTCTAGTTTTTCCAGTTTTTACTTATGCATCGGAATGCTGGACCCTTACTGAGAAAGACAAAAAGAACATAGATGTATTTGAGATGTACTGCTGGAGACGAATGCTGAGAATACCATGGGTGGCCCGAAGAACAAATGAATCCATACTGGACCAGGTAAACATAAAGAAAAGACTAAGAACACAAATATCAGAACAAATAATAAGCTATTTTGGACATGTCCTTCGAAGAAATGGTCTTGAAAAACTTACCATCCAGGGAAAAGTAGAAGGCAAAAGAAATAGAGGTAGATCTCCCCCACGATACACGGACCATATTGTTGCTACCATTGGCGCTCCATTGTCAGAATGTGCTAGAATGGCAGAAGATAGAAAAACGTGGAGGAACATTGGGAAATTTAGCTAATAGCTTCATGATATCACGATACCTGCATCAGGTTAACAACTAAGAAGAAGAAGAAGAATATATATATATATATATATATATATATATATATATATATATATATACATATATATACATGTGTACATTCGTGTGTTTGTATACATAATATATTTTTAGTCCACATTATTTAATTTTATTATCTTAAAATACTGTGTACTTAACCACTATTTTGTATATTGTAACTTGTAATATTTAATTGATTTGTCCCTTATATTAGCCCGCATCCACACAGACAGCGGTCAGGCTTTCAGAATTATGAATAAATCAATTTGAATGTGTCGACAGGGATCTGTAATATTCTGTTGATGTGATTATATGGATATAACATGGGATGACTGATCTTAAGATGACATACTGGTGAAAAAATCTGTTGATTGTAATTGTGTTTGTCATTTCAGGCATAAAAACATTATTATCCTCTGTTGTTTGGAGTTTATACTGAGCAAATATAGTTTCTATATCAGGTTTTAGCAAAGCTTGCATTCTGGGTGAAAACTTTAAACATACTTTAGAAATAATTGATTTACTTTATCCACTGTTCTTTTTTTTTCACTTGTTTTTTCATTTCGCTACCATTCAGTTATTCCTCATTCTTGGGTTTTCTTTTTGCAAGAAGCAATATTTTGCTAATCTAATCAAAATCATAATTTTGATGATAACCAGAATACTTTTCTGGAACTTATAGTATGATTTTGTTTTATATATATATATATATATATATATATATATATATATATATATATATATATAAGAGTAAAAATATTATCATATAAATGTATATAAACTTCTTTCTAGAACTAAATCATTTAATTTTTCTGTTTCCAACTTAGCAGGGTTCTTGAGTTCTGTCTTTCTGTGAGTAGAACGCCAGACTGTAAGAGTTCTTACTGACCGCTGGTAGTGTGTGTTATTAGATTAGGATGTAAGCACTACAAAGAAATTAGAATGTCTGACGGCTGTCTGTTGCTTATTAGGCTTTAATTTGACATTAGAATTACAAAAAATTATTTAAATACTGACAAGTTCTTGTCACACAACAACTTGTCAACATTTAGTACACTAAATTATACTACATTTACCCGTCTCCATTTTTCAGCAAAATATTGTAACTATCTTGGTTTATTTATAGCTCCAGCTGATTTACAGCTAGATTGAAAATCTGAATTTTCCAATCTTGGTTCATCATTATCATCAGGTTTTTGAACAGCTAAATTTTCTGTCTCATCTGGTATTGATTTAGTAGTGAAATTCTCTAGTGTGTTATTTGGATGTATTTGGATGAATAATATAACAATTCAATTCAACAGTAAACTTAGTATATAGTGCAGAGCACCTGGTAAAGCAGTTTTCCATTTCTTCTTCTTCTTAGCCTTCTGTCGTCCATGTTTGGACATAGGCCTCTCCCAACTTCTTCCATCGGTCTCTATCCTGAGCAACATATTCCCAATTTGTTCCGGCTATTCTTTTAATATCATCAACCCATCTCATCTGTAGTATTCCTCTTGGTGGTTTACTTTCGTAAGGTCTTCAATGTTGTATTGTATTATTCCAACGTTGGTCTTTTGTCTAGCAGTGTGGCCCTAGTTTTCCATTTAGTGAATTCTAAATTTTTGGTTTTCAATGCTAGATTCACCAATTTCCATATAACTCATTGCATCTTTCGACTTAACCATTTCCTTTATGATTATATGGTGTTGTTCTACTTGAAAATATTCTTTTAGAGTGTAGATAATTATTAAATTCTTGTGAAGTAATGCTAGTTTTTCTTGTCAGATTTTATATATGCCGGCATTCTATATAAACAAAATAGTGATTTAATCTGTGATTGGTTAGAATTGCTTTCCTACCAGTGCATTTTTTTAGTACTTCAACGCCTTTAATTTTTTTTCAATTGCATATTGTTTTCATTTAGAATCTGTGAGGGTACGTGTAAAAAAAGCAATTGGTTTTCCAGATTGATGGATTCGCTTATGTAATCATAGACTAAATTTATTGCAAAAGCATGTACTTATCTTTATCTTCTAGGGATTTATCTTTAGATTCATTGCTTTCTTGAAATTCATTAAAAATTCCTAAATGTTATATACCAATGTTTGAATTCTTTGGTGGAAGTTTGACAGTTTGGATCAGCCTCTAGTTTATCTGGTCTAAAGTACTTCTCCATTGTAAATTTATGCGAATAAAATTAGAGTAAAATGACTTTTGCAGAATTAAGCTTTTATTCACATAAAATTTGACATAAGAATGACAAAACAATTATTTAAATACTGACCAGTTCTTGTAACACAATAACATTTCTTGTAACATTTTTATAAATAATGATTTTATTCTAAATTTTATTCTTTAATTTTTTTAACCACTTTGGCATTTTAATGTAATGGAAAATAAATATAGTCTCAACAGTTATTTTAGGATTATATCGATTTTCCTTTACTTTAAAATGAGTTCACAATCCTAGGTAATATTTTCTGTAAAGATTTTACCCATTTGATGTATTTGTATTATAAGTATACTTATAATACAAACCTAGGTAATATTACTAAACTTTTGAATTTAGTACCATGTATATATAGTTACGCGCCCGGTCGCTAGGTGATGCGCCAATCATTGTTTTACTCGTTAACACGGGAGTTTCACTGATAGGTGATAGTGTGCTATGATACAGTTTTGATAACGGAAACGTCAAATATACGTTTATTTTTTCATTAGTAATAATTCGGGTTTTATTCGCAAAAAAAAACAGAATAAAGACATGGATATTTCAAGTTAGGAAAATGGTAACCTTAAAAAGTGAACATAAAATTCAAATTATTAAATGGCATTATTCTGGAAGTAATGCCGGCGATAAATTCGTCAAGGTTTCCGTTGTCATTCGAATGTCCTGTACCAACAAAATCTACAAGTTACAATATTTTTAAATTTGAAAAAACTGGTTGTGTCAAGAATAATTGTATAAAATACAGGGATAGTGATGAAGATGAAAATCAACCAGCTCGTGCAATTAATTAAGAACGGGAACTGCGTGAAACTGCCGTATGTAGTTTAGGTGAAATCAATTTTTCTTGTAACAACACCCTAATTTCAAGAGAAACTGGTATTAGTGCTAGATCTGCACGAAATATTAAAAAAAAAACCAAAGTATCATTGCTACAAATTGCAAAAATAACACTGAAATTTTCTCTGCTGATTATGAACGACGTGACGGATGGTGTTTTGTGAACATTTGTGAACATTTGTTACCGTTATGTACTCTACGAAAATAGACACATAAGTGTTCCTTATAAAACAAAATACCGTCATAGAGTCAACGTTTGGGCTGGTATTTTAGGTGACAACGTAATTGAACCTTGTTTTATTGTGGGCACTTTGTGGTCTCGTAAATACCTAGATCTTCTAAGACATCACATTATAATTCCGGCAGTTCAAACATTACTTATTAATATGGATGCAATTTATTTGCAGCAAGATGGCTGTCCAGCTCACAATGCACGGGAGGTGTTAGATTTTTTAAACATTACGTTTCCAGATAGAGTTATTAGTACCATAAAAATGTCACCTCGCTCTCTTGATCTTGCACCTTTGGATTTTTTCGTATGGGGTCGACGAACTACGTCAAAAAATCATTTAGGCTTTTCAAAGTTTAACACTCGAAATGTTTTCGAACACGAAGCTGGCATGAGTGAGTTGGGAAAAAGGAGTTGTGTTGATTGCTATTGATATTTGTAGAGATTTAGTTGAGATAACGACATACGTTGATTGTTAGAATGTTTTCCATTCTTTATGTATTTTGATTGTGTTTATGCTTTCTTGGAATAATGGCTTGTAGAATTTGTTTTTCGTGCTTAAACAATTCTCCAGGTTTATCTCGAACTATAACTAAATTATAACTACGTGTATAATGTACTTATGAAATATACAAAAATTACGAAAAGCAGTCGTATAGTAGAAGAAATAGAACAAAAATAGTTCGGTAAGCGAATATTTAAAGATAATGAAGTTTGAAGGATTCCTACGAAAAATTCTTTATTGAACAATATCAACAGACGAAAAGAAGAAAATATCGAAGTACATTTAAAAAAGAGCCTAAAATTTAAAAATGGGGAAGCAAGATTAATATAAATAAAAAGAAATAGTAAAGTTCCAATAAACGGACGGCACAGCGCGACATCAGAAAAAAATGTTAATGCCATAAAAGGTTTAAAAAAACCACACTGCTATAAGTTGTTTTCTTTTAAACTCCATTTGGAAACTAAAAGTCTTAAACCTGTTGTTTTTAATTCTTTTTTTATAATAAACTCTACTAAAAATGCTGAACCCTTGATGAAAGCCAACAAGTTTCTTACAGGAAATATAATTTGTAAGTTTAATTTCTCCTCATTCAATATTTGTTTTTGTTCTTAGTGTATTTACTTTATTATTTTATACGATAAGAATCTTGGTAATTAAAAATACTACTTGATACAATTATAAATATATTTTTTTTTTTAATTTTCATATAAATTAGACAAATATGCTTTAACTTAATAAGGTCAGTTTAAAGGTACTAATTAGCAATTTATTATTTCTATTGGTTTTGTAATTTTATACAAACATGGTAAGTAGACACATTGATGTAATAATAATTTTTAAAAGTCCCTAAATTGGTCAGTTTTTAGCGAATAGAATACAAAAGTTTAGGAAATAAATGCGGCAATTTCATTAATGAAAGTGAAAAAGTTTCCTACCGTAATATGTCGTCTGTGTCTGATTTCTAGATTTTTTGTTTATTTATCTCTATTTTAGAAAATTTATTTATTCAAGTTTCTCGTGCTAAGTCTCTTCAAATCATATAATTGTCTTTTTGACTCTCATACTATCATTTATTTATCTCTTTTTTCGTCTCATTTGGATAGTCTATAATAGAGAATATAATTTGTAGGCAGTAAATTCCTAGAAGTAATATAGCCTAGTCTGGTTAAAAAAAAAGGTGGAAAAATGTTTCGCAGATATCTGAAGCTTTTAACACATAGGTAGGGGATACTAGATGATGAATAGATGAAAAGATACTCCTAGTATTACCTTGCGTTTTTTTTAAGCAATAATTTATGGTCACAATTTGATTTTTTGTCTATAAATTTTTTCCCTTATATTTTAAATAAACAATATTTATGTCATTTTTTTATGCCAAGAATATCTTTATTTTCCCGTTTTTTTTTAATTAAAATTGATAAATAATTTACAAAGATATTTGCAAAAAAGCAGTTTTTTGCAGTAATTTATAAATTTTATTAATTTTTTTATTAACAAAATAAAATGGTACATTTTATTTTGTTATAAAATACATTTAAACATCAAGGAATTAACATCTTTTAGATTTGTGCGAAATTTCCCCCCGATCAGTCAAATATTTTATGAGTTATTTAATTTGTTTATCCCTTAGGCTAATTATTTAAACTATTGAGCTTGCCCTATGCATGATGATAGACATTCAGCAAATTTCATAGGATTCTTTAAGACAAACTATCTCAGAAGTTAAATGCATATTGAGTTTTCATCGAAATTATTTACAAAATAAACGTTTGAAAAAGGGGTATGTTTTTTATCTATAAACAATTGTAATAACTTCTATATTTTTCAAGCTACAGACTTGTACGTACAACCAGCTAAATAGCTGGTAAAAAAGCTCACATTAAAAAATAAAAAACCTTTTATGGCCAATAGGAACGAAGTTAGTGACTATTTTTAAAAAAATCATATCTCCATTGTTTATAAACATTAAGAAGTAAAATTTGCACAAATTTTGAATGAAAATCTAAACTTTATATTGAAATTTATAGCTATAAAATTTATCTAATTTTCGAAACGACGGTACTTTCGAAAAATCGACAGCTGTTTCAGCTCCGTTTTTTTTTTGGCATCGGAACTTCAAATTGCAACACGTAGGAAAAATTTACATTATCTCGGCTTCCTTTGCAACTGCAAGCCTCTTTTTTTATTCTGGGGTAGCTCGTCGAAATATGAATAACTTCGTTTTCACTGACCGGAAAATATGGGAAAACTCGGAAAAATTGAGTCCATTTGAAATTCACCCTAAATAGTTACTTTTTTTTTATTTGCTCGAATAGTCTCTCGCAGTATTAATAATGATGACATAATTTTCACCCCCCATAAATCTCGGAAAATCCCGGAAAATCAACATATTTTTTTTCATTTTATATCAATGATGTAATAATACTTATATATTTTATAAATTAAATTTCAGGTAATTTTTTACACATTATATTATTATATTCCTTATATTAATTAGAATTATTTGTATTTTTATAATTAACAATATTGATTTTTATTCTATTTTTCTTACAAATATGATATACAATATTAATCTAATCTGCCTTACTGCTTTGATAAAATAAGTCGATTTTTTCTCTCTCGGAAAATCCCGGAAAATCAACATATTTTTTTTCATTTTATATCAATGATGTAATAATACTTATATATTTTATAAATTAAATTTCAGGTAATTTTTTACACATTATATTATTATATTCCTTATATTAATTAGAATTATTTGTATTTTTATAATTAACAATATTGATTTTTATTCTATTTTTCTTACAAATATGATATGCAATATTAATCTAATCTGCCTTACTGCTTTGATAAAATAAGTCGATTTTTTCATCATTTGCCTTATTAAATTTTGCAATGTTTATTGAACTTTAGTTTTTTTATTTTCTTTACATACATTGGTTTAAAAGTTAAAATTTGGATCATTTATTCGACTTCACTGTCAGGTCTAAACTTTTTTTGTTGCAGGTTTTTTGTCTTCACTTATTAAGTCAGTCTTTCCATACATTAACATATTAACGGGCGATCTTAATGCCAAGGTGGGTCAAGGTAAGGTAGGAGAACAAGTAGGAAAATATGGGCTTGGAAACAGAAATGAGAGAGGATATCGATTGATTCAGTTTTGCCAAAGTGAAGACTTCGTAATAACAAATACCTTTTACAAATTACCTCCTCGACGGTTATATACATGGACATCTCCACAACATACCAAAGAAAAAATAGTGAGAAATCAAATAGACTACATTATGATAGCAAGAAGGTATCATAATGCTGTTAAATGTACTAAGACGTACCCAGGAGCTGATATAGGCTTAGATCATAACCCGGTAGTTACTGTGATAGAGGCGAGACCAAAAAAGATTAGAAGACCACACAGAAAGGCACTAGATTTAAATAAACTTAGAAACAAAAATATACGACAAGAAACAGGAGAAGAAATAAATGAAAACCTCCGTTCAGTGCAGCAACAAATTAACGATACAAACAACGTTAACCAAAAATTAAAGTACATAAATACATCTAAATACATCTATACAAACAGCAGGAAAGAAACGGCTTACAAAAAAAACAACAAAGAATAAGGGGTGGATGACACAAGATATACTAGACTTGATGGAACAAAAAAGAAAGATGAAGAATTACCCAGACAAATACAAAGAAATAAATAAACACATAAAAAAGAATAAAAGAAGCCAAAGAGGAGTGGATTAAAGAACAATGTGAAGAAATGGAAACCTAACCTATACGCAATAAGAAACGCTAAAAATGGAAAAGCAAATGGACCTGATGAAATTCCTACAGAACTGTTGAAGCTTTTGAATGATAAATCCGTAACCATAATATTAATTTGCAGCGAGGAGCTAAAACAGTTTCCTCTCCACTTTCCTATGTCGATCTTTCGAAAGCAACTTCGTTTCGAAAGTTTTTAAGTTTCGAAAAATTGGATGAATTTTATAGCTATAAAATTCAATATAAAGTTTAGATTTTCATTCAAAATTTGTGCAAATTTTACTTCTTAATGTTTATAAACAATGGTGATATAATTAACAAAAAAATTGTCGCTAACTTCGTTTCTATTGTTCATAGAAGGTTTATTTTTTTGTTAAATGTGATTTTTTTTACCAGCTATCTAATAGTTGTACGTACAAATCTGTAGCTTGAAAAATATAGAAGTTATTATAATTGTTTTTAAGTAAAAAACATTCCCCTTTTTCAAACGTTTATTTTGTAAATAATTTCGATGAAAACTCAATATTCATTTAACTTCTGAGATAGTATAAGTCTTAGAGAATCCTATGAAATTTGTTATATGTGTCTAGCGTTATTCATAGAGCAAGCTCAATGGTTTAAATAATTAGTCCCAGGGATAAACAAATTTAATAACTTTTAAACTATTTGACCGATAGGGGGGAAATTTCGCAAAAATTTAAAGGACGGTAATTCCTCAATGTTGAAATATATTAATAACATTTTATTTTGTTAATAAAAAAATTAATTAAATTTATAAATTAGTGCAAAAAAACTGCTTTTTTGCAAATATCTCCGTAAATTATTTATCAATTTTAATTGAAAAAACGGGAAAATAAAGATATTTTTGATATAAAAAAATGGTATAAATATTGTTTATTTAAATTATAAGGGAAAAAACTTATAGATAAAAAATCAAATTCTGACCATAAATTATTGTTTAAAAAAAAACGCAGGGTAAAAATAGGAGTATCTTTTTATCTATTCGTCATCTAGTAACCCCCACCTATGTCTTAGAAGCTTCAGATATCTGCGAAACATTTTGCCGTGAAATAGATGATTTTTGTATAACCAGACTGGGCTAATAGTGGTGTTTCAGCAGCATTGTAGATCTCCCAATGGCATATAAAAGTTACGACAAAGCTACTTGTATTGAAGTTATTTTTAATATGTTCCACGTTAATGCAGAAATATAATTAGTATTGATTATTAGTTTAATTACAATAAATAAAGTATAGGTTATTAGCCAATAGTTAAACCTTCTTAAATCGTTGACGCGATCATTGATGAAAGCTGATAACTCAAGGATTCAGTTGTTTTGCTATTAACGTAAACAGAACATGACTAACATAAACACATTTTAAATATTTTACATTTTTTACACGGTTGTTGTTTTTTTGGACAGCGAAGACAATAAGTAATAAAATTTTATTAAATCGGCGGTGTGAGATAAAATTCTGAAATCGGTCATATAATTTCATTAGATTATCGAAGCACTGTATTTTAGTGTTGTGGGCTATATGGAAGGCAAGAGTAGTCAAAGTAATCGATGCCAAATTGTTCAATTGGAGAAAAAAACTATTATAAACGTAAATTGTGGACACCGTGAAAGAAATAAAAGTATATTGGTCAACGACGTAGTTATTTTGTGTAGTGATTTGACTAAAGTGTCGACAAGAACTGTATATAGAATTCTAAAAAATTTTAAACAGTGTATGGCTAATCGAATAATGTATCTCTTAAAAACATTGAAACCAGAGTTACAAAACGCATCCACCTTGAAGATGACACCAAAAATGCCATTCGGAGTAAATTCCACGCTTTCTCTTTTCGGAATGAAATCCCAACCTTAAAAAAAGTTGAAATAATAAAGTCCGATAATTCAATACCCAAAATATCACACGTTCTATTGCGAACATTATGGCAAATGAACATCAAGTATATAAAAATAAGGAGAAACAGTGTTTTTATAGAAAAAGATAAAATTATCTTGTGGCAGAAACATTACTTACAAAAATCGTCGCGAATAACGAAAATCCTACTATTTAGATGAAACTTAGGCTGAATCAAGGTCATACTGTATCAAAGGTGTGGTGAGATTTTAAAATTAAAAGTCACCGACAAGCCTTCATTGGCGGTTTTTTTGTAACAGGGACGTTGGCCGTCATCATGTTTACAATCTCCCTTTGCTATCGCTTCTTCAGTTTCTATAATGGCGTTGTATTACTTTTTACCTATTGTAAAATGCTAAAAACCCAAAAGATGTGGTTTATGCAAGATGGTACATAACGACATTCTAGAGAGAAGGCAGTTAGAACATAGTTAAATACAACTTTTCTGAATTGGTCGTTGGATTGGTCGTGGTAGTCATATCCCTTGGCAATGTGGTGAGATATTGATATAATTATTTAATTCATAAAAAATCCGAAATGAATACTTATTGTTCATTACGTAAATTGTTTACCCATTTTTATTAGGACAAATAGAAACTAGAGCACAGGTATTGAATAGCACGTATGTGTCCTGTTTCATAATACTTATGCTACAAATCTAACCTGAAAGACTCAGCATTTTTACAGAAACATCATTGTTGTTCTAATAACCGATATTGTTATAAATATAGTAAACACACAGGCAATTTAGTTCAGCATGATATTAGTTCGTTAGTAAATCATAATAGATCAAATCTCTGACGACTGGAATTCCGAATTTTGTTCAATTCCAAAAAATTAAAACAAAAAATTAAGATGACATTCTAATAAATTTTTTAAATGAACAAAGGAACATTTTTATGCCTAAAATATGAAAAAAAAATTCAAAATTTATTTATGTACGTCACAGGTAACGCAACAACGAGCACGGTGTTCTGCGCAAAATGCTCGTTTGCAGTGATTGCAATAAAGAGTCGTCATTCTTCTTTTTTTGGAGGGACAGATGTAGCATGTAGTGCGTTTGTTAGTAGATTGATTGACGTTAGTAACTTTGAAAGGAATTTGAATTATCTCGCTAATGAGAAGCTTCACCGAGCGTTGCAAAGTAGGCATCGCAAAACGTTTTTCAAGGCATAATCTTGTGAGTTGTTAATGTAGATTTAACATAAAAGCCTTTCTTGTTATTGGCTTCTGATTATTTCTCGATAAATTATGATTATATATAATCCAAGAGTTTACACACGCCATGTTGATCATACCATAGAATATACATAACGGCCATCTTCGAGTTTTTCGAGAGCAACTTCGATGGCCACACATTTGGTCCAAAGTGTCCATACCACCCTTTGTTTGGTTATAGTGCAATATTATTTTGGGTTTTGTAGTAGTTGGACAAACAACTAAGCCTTCATGCATTGTTAATAAAACTAGAACGGTTTTGTTCTTTTTGGATTTATGCGACAATAACGTCTTCTCTTGGTCAAAGCAAAATCTTGAATTTCCGATTCCTCTGTTTTTACGATTAATCATTTCAGGGGGTATCTCTCGTTTATTTTGCCGCAAAGTACCAATCATTGTAAGGTTTTAAGGAGGCTTTAAAAGAGTATCTGCAAGGTTAACTGAAGTGAACCAATTGTCCATTGTGACGTTTCGGTAACTTCCGTAAATATTTTCAGTCAACTTTTTAACATAGTATTCTCCTAGAGGTTCCCCATTTGTGTGCGTATGTTTACCAAGGTACGGCTCTGCGTTTATCATGTATTTGGTACCCACGTCGCCAGTCATTACAATTTTAATTCCGTACTTGGCCGGCTTATTCGGGACATACATCCTGAAAGGACACCGGCCCCTAAAAGCTAATAACTGCTCGTCAATGGTTACATAGCTACTTTGGCGATAGGACTCTTTACAATTAAAAATAAATTCATCCCATATATCCCGGATAGGGGAAAACGTATCTAAATTTTTTCGTTCAGTTCTTGTGGTTTTATTATCGAACCTAAGATTATGTAGAAGAAAATCAAATCTTTCGCAGCTCATTGTTGCTCTATAAACGGAGCCAGACATTTTGGAATCAAACATCTTTCTACTATAAAGATGATTATCTGTTTATACTTCAGAAAATATAAGAAGTCCAACAAGAGCATTTAATTTATCTCTTGTTATGGGAGAATTAGTATGTTTAGCAACTTTAAAATTGTTAAATTTTAGGCTGATTTGACGTGCAAATATTGGTGTGCAACAGAATTTTTTCATACATAGAATCATTCATCAAACACTGAAATATATCTAATGGTGTATAAGCATCTCTTGCCTGTTCAGATAGTTCTTGAACAATATGCAAAATATTCCTTTTTGTAGTACATTTTCGAAGATTAGCTAAAGTACACCAGCGATGACCATTTTTGCCTTTGAGACTTGTAGTCAAATTGGAAGTATGTGGTTCAGATTCGTCCACAATGTCTTCGGTTTCTGGCTCTTCTTGCACTTTTTGAAAACTCACTTCTTCAGGTAATTTCTTTTTAATGAGGCTGAGTTATAATTTGCTGTAATGAATCTTCTTGTTGAATGTCGGTTTCCACCGAAGAAATCTCATGTTGAACTTTACATGAAGTACTAGGCATAGAAACAGAAGTATAGTGTTTATTAGACTTTCTTTTTTTCGTTTTAGGACAGCTATGCTCAAAATCGATGCTTTCGTCACCAGAAAATTCTGGCTCGTACTCCGATTCAGACGGACTGAAACAATTTTGCACTCTATCTTCATTCTCTGAATTAGTAGAAGTATCGTCATTTGATTGTACGCTCTTATCATCAAATTCACCCATCAATATTTTTTCGGCTTCCAATTCCAATCGGGTTATGGGCCTTTTATCGTCAAATTTTCCAGCCATTTTTTAATTAAATTCTGTGTGAATAAGAAAAGAAAATAATAATACCAAGATAAAAAAACTTACGTTAACACTAATCTTTCGTAAAAAATACGAAGCAACTGAGATCTTGCGGATAACGACTGCACAAAGAAATGTAAGTACACCGTGAATGTACTCAGCAGACTGATTACCGAAGCTACTCCAATAACCATGCTTCTAGAATTCGTGCAAGGTTGCCAATTCTTAAAAAACAATCAGCTTTCGTAAATTTTACGAATGGTCAGTGTTCTAGGGTTAATTTGAATTTATTATAAATCCCATATTTATGAATTTATCTCCAGATGAAATAATTTAAACAAAACATATTTCAGGCTTTAGCAAAAATGGTAACTAGAAATCGCTTGAATGATAGAATTGCTCTTGTAACAGGATCAACCAAAGGTATAGGCTTAGCTATAGCACAACGATTAGCACAAGAGGGCGCAAAAGTTATTATATCTAGCAGAAAAGAGGAAAATGTTAAACATACCGTCAAAAACCTTAAGAACAAAGGTTTATTAGTGACAGGTGTCACCTGTCATATTGGAGATTCAGAGCAAAGAAAATTACTGGTAAAAGAAGCAGAAAGACTTGGTGGTAAGTTCAAATAATATTTAAGCAAAATTATAAATCCTGTAATTTAATGTACGTATTTTAAAATTTAAAATTGAATTAAAAATAAATTAAACTTTTAAAAATATTTATATTTAAGTTATTTGTGAAAATCTTAAAATATGAACATAATGTAACACAATTTAAATCCAATGAATACCTTGTAGGATTTATAATAGTTAAGGCAAATTTCACTTTTAGCTAAATTTAGGTTTCTTGGTCCACAATTAGCATATTCTTTTATCAAATGCATTAACGTCTTTGGAAAAAGTATTTTTTCTTCACTTACTTTCTTGTATGGCGGCAGACAAAAGCAAGATCAAGATCATTTGTGTGACGAATTGTCATCAAATTATAAAATAAATATCTTTACGTAATTATGAAACACTATGTATGTAAAGAACTTAATTTATAGATCGACTACGCGGAAGAAGACGGTTACAACTCAAAAAACGTAATTTTCCAGTAGAGCTATTTAAACATTTTTTGCAACAAAATGTTTGATACTGTTGACGTCCTTTAAAATCTAAAATTGGTTTTATTGCATATATATATATATATATATATATATATATATATATATATATATATATATATATATATATATATATATATATATATATATATATATATATATATATATATATATATATATATATATAGTAATGTGATATTAAAAGTCAGAGGTGCGCCAAGCAATTAATTAGCTAATTAATTAATTAATTAAACTTATTTAAATGATGCAATTATGATTTTATCACACTATTTAATTCTCTTATCTCAGGGTTATATTCGTGCTTCAATATCTATGCTTTACATATGATAGGTAAGGTCTAAAGAATACCGGAATAATAAAAAACGTATATGATACAACATTATATATTGAAATAAAATTTATATAATTAATAAAATTAAATATTAATAAAATAACTTTGTTAATAAAGAAAAACTGACGAATGGTAAAAAAAACTATCTCTCTGATGATGAGTTGTCCAAATCCTTGTTCCAGTTAGCAGTTAGTCCTTGTTAGCAGTTCCCTAGGTAATCAGCAATCTTACAACAAATTATTGCGATCCTCTCGTCTTTAATGATCTCCTTCAAATGCACGTATCGTTCAAAAGATGCTAGCCTCTTCTCCTCTCGATAAACTGAATCTCTCGTTCCGGCCTGAACAGTGACTCTTGGAATATATATATATATATATATATATATATATATATATATATATATATATATAAGTAGAAAAGTATAACTTACAATATTTTACTGGATCAGCTTCCGTCAGATACACTTACTCCAAGAAAACTCACAAACATTCACTTCTAATGCTTACTATCACTTGGGAACCACCAGAGAACAACGACTGTTCCTTGCACCCTTGGACAACAACTGATTATCTTTCTCCCTCAAGAATCTAGCTAAACTCTCATTCCTACATACCAATTCCACTTTTTTTCAATCTCCTCCAATCAAAGCTCGTCATACGTATCCCCATCTCATCATTAAGATAACAAACAACAATTTTACCTACAATTATCAATTTCCTAAAAACTATTAACATGCTAATCGGTTTCTACAAATTTTTAAGAACTAACGGAGAAATATAATTTCTAAATATTCTATTCTATTGTCTTATTCACTGTACAAGTCCATTTGGAAAACCCGCTCGCATTGTTCACGTCACTCGAATATATTTTACAAAGAAAATAATTTACGCATATCTTAAATTTTGTTTACTACAGGTCATCCAGGATAATCGACTTTAATTTCTTCAAAATATCTTTTATAGTTTATTAGTTGAATTATTTGAATTATTATATTTTGTACTTTGAAATATATTAAGAGCAAACCAATATTATTTTCAATTTTACAGAGCATAACAATATATATATATATATATATATATATATATATATATATATATATATATATATATATATATATATATATATATATATATATATGTTCGGAAAGATTTCCGCGGTTAGTACAATTAAACTTAGAGCTAAGATTAATATTATTATAAAAATTAATATTAAACTCACCAGTCTTCCGGGTTGAACCGCGTCGATATCCATTTTGCCGAGCTTTCGACATCCTCTCTGATGTCTTCTTCAGGGCTTCCGAGGTCTCAGTCTCCCGAGCCCCCAGACACTACTACACTCACTAGTCACTTCTAGTTCACTCACTAGTTCACTACTGTAGTAGTGAACTGCAGTAGTGAACTAGTGAGTGAACTAGAAGTGACTAGTGAGTGTAGTAGTGTCTGGGGGCTCGGGAGACTGAGACCTCGGAAGCCCTGAAGAAGACATCAAAGAGGATGTCGAAAGCTCGGCAAAATGGATATCGACGCGGTTCAACCCGGAAGACTGGTGAGTTTAATATTAATTTTTATAATAATATTAATCTTAGCTCTAAGTTTAATATATATATGTATATATATATATATATATATATAGCTTTTATCTTTCATTTCAAACCTTGGACTGTACAATATTCCACAAAATAGTAGTTTTAAAAAAACTAATAGTTGTAGCCCTTTTGAATATAAAAAGTTTATGATATAAGATCTTGTAACAAAATGACTAGAACTTATACCTTTCTTCTGTAGAAAATGATAAACATATTCCAACTTAAAACAATTTTATTTCTATTAAAAAATAACAAAAGTAATAAATGCTTGTCCAAATAATCATTTTTAAAAATTTTAAACACTATGATTCAAATTTAAATTTGATGCAATAACTGAATATAAAACGAATACCACAATAATTCAAAGGTTTTTAAAGAAATCTAAGTAATAATGCAGAACACACTTTTTTTAGTTAACTCCAGTAACTCCTTTTTCTTTGCGTCTGAAATCCCTAGTTTGTTTCCAAAAGCAGGTTCTAATAGTATATTATCACATTCAATATTTTTTCTGTTATTAATAATTTCGATTTCCATAAAACTTTCTTCGTCATACGAGTACTTATAAAACGAGGTAGTGGGATCAGATTTTTGCAGTTTTCTAACTCGGAGAGTGAAAAATTTGACGTGCTTCGGAATATTAATGTACATATTTGAAGACAATTCCTTTAAATATATGTCTGTACAACACAGTTCGTTCAGCTGATATTTTTTGCCCGTTTTTTAGCCTCTCTGAATATTACAGCATATTGATAAGGAACAAAGATGGGACTAGACTTTTTATATTTTCTAATCTCATTCTCGATTTTGGCATGTACGCTGCCTCCTTCGTTTTGGCTATGTCCCTTAACGAAAAATTTGTGGCTGATAGACTTGACTCTTAGTTTTTTGATCATCTAGACATAAAGGGCAAGTATATACTTGTTTTTGTTTTGCCCATAACAAATGTCAGAGTGAAAAATGATGTTTAAATCTGCTCCATTACTTTTATTAGAAAGATCTCTAAGATATTTAAATAGGCATGTTCCTATTTCGTTTGCACCTCACAAACGTCTCCCTCGTGCCACAAATAGCAGACCCCTTTTGTGGTTTTGATGTTAAATATACTAAAATTAAAAACATTAAACTTTGAGACGTAATAAAATGAATTTGAATGTTCAATAGGACACAGCAAAACTTTTTGAAGGTCATAAACTTAAACAGTAACATCATCGGCAGTCTTCTGTTTGTCGTTTTGTTTTTCTTATTGGCTGAGTACCTTTTCCTTTAAATATGTTCGTCTTACAATTTAGCTTTCTCGGCTTTTAAACCAGTAGCGCACCTAGAATTTGCCTCTGGGGGGGGGGGTTTTGGTTGGTCACCAAAATTTTTTTTAGTGATGTTACCCTCCATTTTGAGTCCTTAAAATGTGTAAGTAACAGTGTCAGAATAGGGTCCTGGGGGGAGGGTTTAACCCCCAAACCCCCCCTTCCCTCGGTGCCCCACTGTTCTAAACAATTGCAATACTCCTAACACAACTCGCACTGATCCTTCTTCGGTACATGAAAAGATAGGTTATACTCCTCCTTAATGATCCATCTTGCTGTAAAATTGGTAATTTCCGTATTCCAATTACTCCTCTGGACATAATTTTACATAATCTCTATGTAAATCTGACACAGCTTTTCCACCTTTTATAAATTCGCGTGAAGTATTAACTCTAGTGAAGTAATAGTGAGCCTCGACTCTCGGAATTGAATCTATATGTAACCTTATTCTGTCTTACATAATCTTCAATAATCTTACGAGATTTACAAATACTTTGTTTTTTGACTACAGTCTAAATGGTTCTATTGTTAATTGCTCAAGTTGCCATAAAATATGTTTTGCAAACCCTTATGTTTTGCCCAGAAATTATAAAGGTAAATGCATTATTCGGTTTTCTTGGATTCGTAATATTACTATATTTATATTTTGACTTGATTTGTGTCATATTTGATGCTATATATTCTTTTTGTCTTCCAAGATCTACAAGCCTATAAAATTAAAAAAAATGTGTTCACGTTGTTCAGCAGAAATTGTGTCAGAGCATTTAAGTCTGCATTTTTCACCACATGATGGTAGAATGAATCTTCGTGGCCTTTCTTTTTTTACTCATTGTACCATTTATACCAATATTGTACCATTTTATTTTTTCTGTATTTAAGTAGAAATATAAGATTCTCCCTTGTTTCTTAAAATTTTTGATTGATTCTTTTGCCATAATTCGGGTCTTTTCTTTCTTTTTTTTTCCAATTTTCTCAGTTTGAGTTTTAGCCGACACTTTCTTTCTCTTTGATGGATTCTTATCTTAGAGATAGAAGATTTACGTAGTTCCTGATATATGGGATCGCGTACGCTATCAACGGATCCATATTTATCATTTTGCAAGTCCTCATCGGGAATTGTAACACTCTCGTTTACTACAGGTGTCTGTCAAAACCGCGGACGTTACCACGTTCGGCAATAGAATGCTATCCAGTTTTGCCAGATTTGGTTATAAAAGCCACCCTTATTAGCCTCTATGCTTTTGGTATGTAACCCAGTACTAAGTTAGCATGTATTATTTTACATATCTTTTTATACAGAAGGTCATTTCCTTTTAGTAGTATTGAATAAATCCCAGACACAATAATTTATATAGTTTAAATAAGTAATGTATTGCACTACTACACTAGGATGTGATGATAAAAAAAGTGATGATAAAGAAAAAGATGATAAAAAAAACGGGTGTGGCAGTCCAGTGGGACTGCCGGTGGAAGTTACACTTCTATACACGCATTCGCCGTTACAAATTTATTTGGAAGCCAATCTGCACAATCATTACATATGTAATGCTATAGGTTAGACATAGCAGAAAGAAAAACAGAATTAATAACAACTTACTAACAATTAATAAACAACTTTTGACCTCTAATAGGAGTATAGTAAATAAAGGATTAAATGAATATTTTGATAAAAATGCATATTTTTATTTTCATATATGTATGAAAGGAGTTGAATGCAAACATTTTTTTACACATACTCTGCAGTAAAATTCATTGTTTATTTTGTTATTAATATAATAATACAATACAAATTAAAATGCAATATTTATACGTATTTAAAAATGACAATAATATACATAACTTTTCTACTTACGCAGATTTGTTTAATTTACCATGTAATACCGACTGGAATCGAACCCCGGTCTCCCGCGTGACAGGCGGGGATACTGACTACTATACTACCGAGGACATGACACAAACGTATTTCAAAATTGACAGTTCTGGATCATACAGTGATTTATTGAGATTATTATTTTGTAATACAAAAGACTAATATAATTATGAATATTTAATAAATAATACAAAACATATCACATATTTAATAATATTAATAAATATTTTATTATATATATAATATTATATGTATATATATCTTTATATTTTATATATAATATTAAATTATATATACAAAAGGAACATTTTTATATTCGAGAGAGGAAGAGAGAGAAAATATATCTTCTGTCTCTCTCTTACTCATTATCTTACATATATAATGATTTCACAGATTCACTCCCATACAAATTTCCATCGTGGGTCGCGCGTATAGAAGTATAACTTCAAAAACTCTGAATTTTTTTTGTATTAATCGATTTGTTTGAAATTTTGATAGTAGTTAAAAAATAGCTCCAAGATCAAAATCTACCTTATGGTAACATGTGCTCTAACGCTGGAGATGGTTATCACCACAACTCGGGGGTGGAAAAAGTTTACAAAAAATCTAGGTTGTCGCTAGAATAGTGAATTTTACAGACAAAACATGTCTTTTCGAGTTTTTTTTTTAAATCAATATTTTTGGAAATATTCGTCTCTGAAAGTTTACAAATTACACGTCAAAAAAGCATGTTTTTAAACAGTTTTTCGCGAAGCTTGAAAACAAAGAGATTTGTTGTGATATATTCTAAAAATGACCTTTCTTTTCCTGAAAATTATACGAACATGCTGAATTTTGCAGAAAAAAGAATTTTGGGACCTCAAACAACCTAAAAAAAAAATTACCACTTTTATTTTGATTTTTATCGATAGGACACCCAAATCGAATTTTCACGGTCGAGTTGATATAAATTTTATTTAAATTGATTTTTCGCGAGTAAGTGACATTTACAATCGCCGAACTGAGAGAACGGTTCAGTCTACACAAAAAGGGCTAATTAACATTTTCGTTCAAAATTATCACAGCTACATTTTTTATTTAAAATATTTTTTTCTATTTCATACAGATTATTGTCAAATCGGTTTTTTCAGTTTTCCATCCCTTAATTTTTTTGCATAGTATTTGTGAGTGTCAACTCGAGCTGGCGTTATTGTTGAAAAGCTCAGTCATTAAATTGGTAAAAACAAAACAAATTCATTTTTTGGTTCCGTCCGTAAACGATATGTTAATGGTTATTCTGTTATTCGGGGCTGAGACGAATCCAAAAAACCAAATATTAATAAAATCTGTACATTCTTAAGCAAAAATTGTTCCAACATAATTTACGACTTGGTCATTAGTATATTTTTTAATTTTGCAAAAACAACTTAATTGTATAAAAATATTATATTTAATTTCAGGATTAGACATTTTAGTACAAAGTGCAGGTGGTAAATCCATTTATCGGTAATATCCTGGATTGCCCCGAAGATGCTTTCGATAAAATATTAGACATAAATCTTAAGGCATCTTTTATGTTAACAAAAGAAGTGTTTCATCTCCTAAAGAAGAGTAAATACGGAAGAGTTATTTACAATGGATCTCTTGCATCCTATACACCAGCAGAAAACATGGGCGCTTACCCAATCGGCAAAGGAGTCTAATATTGCTAACTAAACAGGCTGCTTTCCAGTTGGGCTCTTATAATATTACTTGTAATTGTGTAGTACCTGGAGCAATCGACACACCATTTGCTAGTGTCTTAGCAGAAGACAAAGAGTTTCTCTCGTATTTTAAAAAGTGACTCCTCTCAAAAGGTAAATTATTAAATTATTTTTAGATCTTGACATTAGATAGAGCTTCAGACGTTAGATTATATTAACAAAAAATTCAAATTCAAGTGAATGTACTGGTCGAATATTCAAATAATTAAGGAAATGAAGCAATGCATCTTCGAAAATGGCACAGTAAGAGGGATTGACATGCAGTTTGGCACATTCGATTTGTAAGAGCGTACAGAGATTTGTGCACAAGAAAAATGCGTTGCATGTTCTAGAATTACAAATTTAAAAAATTTTAACTCGGCAAATATCGAATAAAATATCACTAAACACGAATATCATATTAGCGAAAGTCACTAGACCCTGGGTAACAAAGAACCAGGTTCTAAAATTTTGTTTACTGTGATTTAATTTTTTTAAATTGACCTCCTTTTTTATAGTAAAGTTGGCAGCACTGCTTTTAAAAAAGTTGGTAGCATTGATGCTACAGCTGATGAATTTTTAGATACTTTTCATGTGTGCAGCAATAGTATAATCGCCCACGTGTTTATTTTGTCGCATTTGTGTCTAGCAAATATAAAATAAACTATAAATCGCAAATCACGCGTCGTAAGTGGTCAAAAGTAGTCGAAATCACGTGTACATTATGCATTCTCGGAAATTTTAAATTTGATCATTGGCGGCGCGTGAAAAAATATTTTTCCTTGCTAATCACTTTACATTGTAACAATAGAATATTATATTTCTGCTTATAATATTAAAAATAAAACATTAGATCTAGTTTATACAATAAGTTTTCCTTTACATTAATAATGTGCAGACTGAGCGAAAGTTGACTATATACCTTAGTATGTAAAATACTCAAATTAGATTATTTTTTTTTATTTCAGAACGATATTGAATTATTTAGTCTGTCAATAGAAAGAGTGCAAGCAACCGCAGATGCTTGTTTGGTTTGTATGTATACAGTTACGTCCCTGGATTATCTTATGTGTGACGATATATATTAAATATTATATATTATATACCAGTGTTAAATTAGATTAAGAGCTTTTTGTTTTGTAGTTGTTACCATACTTGTACGTTCCTAATAAATAAATTTTGTTAAGAAAATAATTTTTAAAAACCCCTTTTTCGGCTTTAACATTCGTAACTGTCGCAGTCAGTAGTATGTTTTAAAGTTTTATAGTGTTTTCAAGTAAACGCCATTCGTAACTTACATCGAGTCATGCATGACATGAATCATATTATAAATAAAATACTCCTCCTAATTCTCCGTATTCCGTTTACGGTAGTAAACAGAACGAAACACAATTGTCGACACTCAATGTCTGAGAAAAATTTATAATCGGTTCACAATTTGTCGATAGCTTACTACAAGTTTAACCCTAATTAGAGAACTGAAATACAGAGAGGATAGGTAATAATAATAGTAAAACGTAAAATAGTCGTAGAGTATATGATTGAAACATTCATTTGAACTAAATAAATATATTTTTTAAATTGTACTTATGTAAATTGTATTTTTTAATAAAACTTCTTTATTTTATTCAAAATAAAAAGTTTCTTGCCATTTGTAAAAGATACATTAATTTAATTAAGGGGAAAGGCGCCAAATGTCGCCTGGCAAAATTTCTAATGTGTTTTAAATGTATCCATTATTTTCGAATCCGGAGAAAACTAATAAATATTGTTGAAAAATTTAAACGCAGAATGAAAGATTACATTAATACTGAGGGCAGAAAGTCCCTAAAAACTTCTACAATGTTTATTTTAATATGTTATGTAACAGGGGTGAAAATAAAAGAGAAAATAGGAATAACTTCACCCTTTCAAGTTTTCAAGTTAAGTTCGAATATAAACTGAACAGACGAGACACGTGGCCAAAGCCGGCATCTTTATACCCATTATATTATTAAAATCTGGGGAATTCCATCCTAATTATCTTGCAACGAATAGTACCTTCAGATATAAATTCCAGGTTTTCTAGTAAAGTAATTAAACTTAAATATTAGTATTGAAATATCCAAAGAGATAAGGTATTCTTATTTACAAAATTGTTAATGGTTAAATTCTTATTTGTATTAATATAATATAATAACCAACATTAGCCGTGAAAGTTTTAATTGTTTTTTGCTAAATATATTAGTATTAAAATATTATTAATATTATATATATAACAGTATTAAAACATTATATTATTATTTAATGAATAAACACCTCAGGAACGCCTATGATTTACGACCGTTTTATGAGTTTGAGGCACATTTCGTGCTCTCAACAATTTGTGAACGGAGAATAATTCTCTTGAGTGTTAAATAACGTAGGTGTCTATTTAATAAATATATTAATCAATGTCCTGACAATAAGTCGAAAAGTGTTTGCACAGCATAAATCTGTACATTATAAAAATTTCTTATTTTTATGTTAATACTCCCCTTATTTCTAAACTTGGACTAGTCCCTCAAAACCAGTATATTCTCGGCCCTGAACGATTAACAACGAAAGAAAAATAACAAGTTCCTCAAAAATAATACAGTCGTCAAGCAACCTTCGTAAGGAAAGGTCCGCAAACAAGAGCTTGCGACCAGTTAGTTCATTTCCTAATCTACACTATTTCTCTATTACCTAGTTGTGTGGCCAGTATTGTTGGCAGTAAGTGATTGTGCTAAAAATAATTAGATGCTGTCCCTATTGTAAATAATAATCAAACTTATGTCTACTTATTCAACCTCTCAATTGTTCTATGTTGCGATGTTGCCATTACGTGTTACGACTGCATAGAAAACGATTTGCCGATCCAACAACTGTTTGAATATCACATAAACCTTTACTGTTCTTATCTATAAACAATAAACTTATAACTGATATTTTCTACAGTGCTAAAGGGTATTATTTCTTGTATTAAAGATACATTTTGACTAATCTTAATCAAGACTTTTACCAATTTAATTTTTACCCCTATCCCTTGTCAAGGGAACAACGTTTCAGTTGCTGGATTCCCCAGCTGGCTTCGGAGCTAAGGAGTACCTCAGATGCTTTGTGCGGTAAGAAAAAATCTTTCATCAAACCAGAAAAGTTCGCTACGGCGAACTTCTTATTGGTACAGATACAACAGATGAATCAACAGCTGAATCAGTAGAGTGCCGCAACTACACAGGCATTTATGGCATTTCTCACCTTTACTTACATATTCGTGTTCAACGACCTCTGAAACCCCCGAGAAACGAGTTTCGATTGATTTTATATATAATCTGCAGAAAACTCTCGGAGACGAGGTAGATACCGTCCGCCCTTGGCACTAGTAGCAAAATTAAACGTTTTCTGTTTAATGTAATGCCGAGTTAAAAATTTTTATATATGGAACTCTGGAAAATGCATTTTACAAATTCAATTTTTCATTTCTTCTTGATCGCATTAGTTCACATTTCCTGGCGCTGTTACGAATCGAATATACCAAACTACATCTCAATCCGTTTTAATGCGCCAATTTTTGAAAGTTGAGTCGATTTTTGTGCTTCATTGCCTAGACAAAAAGGTTTATTCGAGACAAAATTTTTTTGTAGCCAAACTTTATCCAATTTTACCGTTGCATAAACTAACCTATCAGTGGACTAAGCGGATCATTGTAATCTTATTGATTTGATCAATTATTATAAATAAATTAGCTGTCAGTTTAAAAAAATAAATATTACTACGTTTTACCCACTCATCCTAAAATAACTTTTTGACTATATATTTTGAGTACAATTTGGAATACTCCACGTTAAAGATTTTTCTTCTTTTAACAGATTCTTTTTGAGTGTTAAGCGGAAATTAGAAAAATTTCATTTTTAGAACTATTGCTTATTGTTAATAATTAACACGTTCCCTGTCTGACATAATTTAGCATTTTTACCCTGTGGGCTGTTTATGGTACCACATAGATTATCAAAAACCTTAACTGTTACAATATACCGTATTACTCTAGAATCTTTAGTGTTTTTGTAATTATTTTTTTCTTTGCTGATCCCATGTGATCAGCCCTGCCCATAGATAATTATTAGCCTACGCCGCTGATCCACTACGCGCTCCTAGCCTTCGCGCGCAAATTCTACAGTAACCTCACAGTACTCACATCAGTTTGGTTAGCAAAACTACAAACAAGTAAAGTAAAGACCATTTATGAAGACCGGTTTCCCATTTAATTCTGATAACTTTATTACTAGTGGACCAAGTAAGCTAAGATATCTATTACAACATCTTAATGTGTAACATTTTACTGCTCTATTGTGTCACAGCGCTGCTTAACAATTTACTTTAAAATTTTTTTGTTTAATTTCTTGTGATGTGTAATGTAGGTTTTCCAAATAATCAAAGTTGTGCCATTACAAGAACATATTATTAATAAAAAAATAAGGTTCAATTCACATAAATATCATTAAAAAATGATTCATGTTATCAAAAAACTATTATCCACAAAGAAATACGTACTACCTCGGCGATATCTGTGCAATTCGTATTACCATCAAATTCACACTTGACATACTTCGTGCAGTCTGTTTTATCTATTGCTGCTTTTATAGTGGCTTGATGGTTTAATAAATTATTTGACATGAAAATCATATACTTTGATTTCTCTTCATTCAAAACTAATTTGTTGGATAAGAAATAACTGGTGGTGGATAGTATCTGTGTAGTTTTATTTTGCAAATTTTGATCACACGTTCCTGTGACTAGAATGTTGGTATCATCCGCATAACTGATGATGTTAACCCCAGTCAGTGAATTAGTTACCAAAGCTATATCATTAATATATACTATAAAAAGTAGAGGACCCAATACATTACCCTGAGGGATACCATAATGGATATCCAATGTGTTTGATTCGTTTACAAGTTCATTAGATGTTATCTTTACTTTTTGTCTTCTATTCTCTAGGTAGGAAGTAAACCACTTTAGAGCTACACCATGAATACCAATCCCCTCAATATATTTTTGTTGATGGTTAAAATTTAAATAATCTAGTATTATTTAATATCTTACTGGGGATTATATAGTAGGAAAATGGTAAATCAGCGTCTTATCTAAAAGCCTGAAATATTAATAAATAAAACTGATTCCATTATGTTTAAGTTTATTTAGCATTTAATTTTTCGTTTATTTGGTAGGTAATCTTAATTGGTAATTAATATTTATAGTCCATTAAAATGTAACATTTTCTATGTTTAGCGGGAGGGTAAATATAAACTTAGTTCAAAATTGTTGGGTCGCCATCCTGATCCCCCGTCCGCCATCTTGGGAAAATAAGGGGAAAGGGTTTTCGCGCTGTATCTCGTAAACTAACAACTCTATACAAACAATTTTATCAGACATTATTTGTAGCAAATTATATTGTATACAACTTTATTTTATTACTTTTAACCGTAAAATGGAAAATAAAAAAGCTATAAACACAAATAGCTAAACATTTTGGAAGAAATTTTCTTTTGGTCCTTATAACTTTTTTTCTCCTAATTTTACAATAAAATAACATAAAAGATATATATATATATATATATATATATATATATATATATATATATATATATTTATATAGAGGGTTTTTCATAAAATAATTTTTCCTACAAATTTGTTTAATTTTATTAATTTATTTGGATTTCACAGCGCTCCCATCTTGGGATAAGGGGTGCCATCTTTCTATATTGTTATTAATTTATTATCGACGTATTCCGCCACCACAAAACTTACCCCCACATCGTACGCTTTCGTCGCACGAAAAAGTACCAATGGACAGAGATAAAGTTTAAGATCACCGTACCAATATTAATCCAAGATAAATTTCTTGGTAATGAAATATACAAAACAAACTTAATAGTCCTTTTCAAAACTGTTCTGTCAGAAGTGGGTTTTGATATCGTCCAGGATGAATCTGATGCAGATACAGTTATCATCCGTTCTGCTCTTGCTGCATTCCTAGCCTATGATTCCGTGACTGTCGTAGCAGAGGACATTGACGTTCTTGTCTTGCTTGGGGCATTAGGAAGGGTGCATTCCAAGGAAGGGGGCTGGAAAAAGCATGGAAAAATTTGGATACCAATCAAAACTCCAGCACACCCCGAACTTCTGAAACTAATTTTCTGCAGATGAATGTGAAACTGTGAAAGTATGTGTGGTTGCCGACAAGTAAGCCTTAAATGCTCTGCAGGGTGCATAAATTGTTCAGGTGAAACCTGCAGAGACATTATGAGAATATTAAAATTAATAGAAAATGACGCCAATTCTAACTTCTGTTCTTTCGCAAACATTCACCTTCGATACTAAATTATATCCTGAAACGCAGCCTAAATCTAGAAAATAAAGAAACCGAAAAACAACTATTTTAATGTATAAGTATCCTCGACATTATCTCGCCTGAAAATTGTCAGTGAATTAGGCCTAATGGGGATACTACTTAAAAATCCCGGTCAACTTCGGGAGTGCTGTAAAAACGACAGAAATTAATGAAATTGAACACATTTCTATAATATTACTCTAATGTCTTTTTATTGTAAAATGACCAAAAAAGTTATAAGGCCCAAAAAAAAATTTAATAACATTTTCATTTTCAATTTTAAGAATAAAATAATAGAAATAAAGTTGTAGAAAATTTAATTTCCTACAAATTATGTTTTAAAAAAATTTTATGTAGTGTTGCCATTTACAAAAATAGATTCCATAAAATAATATAATGAAAATATACTGTTTCAAGGCATATTTGAAGCATAAAGCATATATTAAATAAGGACATGGCAATACCGCAAACGTAAATTTGTGTTTTACTGAAGTTTCTTTGTAGCTAACTTAATCGGAACGTTCTCTATACTTTAACCATATTGAACTATGTTTACTGATTTTATAAAAGAATAATTAGCTTAACTTTACCTGTTTTTTTACTTAAAAAAAAACAAATAAATAATATTGTGTTTTTTTTTTATATTGTGTATTTTGAGACCGGCACCATAAGGAGCTATATTTACAAATCACTCAAACTTTTATTAAAGAACTATTGTATGAAGCCTAGCTGGTCTTGTCATTATGAAAAATATACACCAGTTAATTTAAACCAGCGGCCTGATACGATTAAATATTTGTGTTGGTCCCATTAAAATAATCTGGTGCTGATCCGATGGAACCAGCGCGACGCGAAACGTATTCAAAAACCACGCGAAATTTCTGCAGACATCGTAAAGGTTTTTTTATTCACCAAAAAAACTCATTAAATACCTACATATTGCTATTTAACTATGTCCTGAACATAGTTAAATGTTGCTTATTTCCTTAGAACAGTTTTTTTTTGAAGTTATACTTCTATACGCGCGCTCCACGTTGAAAATTTGTATGGGAATGAATCTGTGAAATCATTACATATGTAAGATAATGAGTGAGAGAGATAGAAGATATATTTTCTCTCTCTTCCTCTCTCGAATATTAAAATGTTCCTTTTGTATATATAGGTATTAATATATATATATATATATATATATATATATATATATATATATATGTATATATATACATATAATATAATTATATATATAATAAAATATTTAATAATATTATTATTTATGTGATATGTTTTGTATTATTTATTAAATGTTCATAATTATATTATTCTTTTGTATTTCAAAATAATAACCTCAATAAATCACTGTATGATCCAGAACTGTCAATTTTGGAATACGTTTTGTGTCATGTCCTCGGTAGTATAGTAGTCAGTATCCCAGCCAATCACGCGGGAGACCGAGGTTCGATTCCCAGTTGGGGAGGACTTTTCTATTAGTATTATTACATATTAAATTAAACATATGCGCAAGCAGAAAAGTTATATATGTATATTATTGTCATTTTTAAATACTTATGAATATTGCATTTTAATTTGTATTGTATGTATTCTAGTGTATTTTTTTATTGCATTTTACTTTGTATTGTATTATGTTGCAGTACGTTGTATTGTATTTTTATATTAATAACAAAATAAACAATGAATTTTACTGCAGAGTATGTGTAAAAAAATTTTTGCCTTTCATACATATATGAAAATAAAAATATACATTTTCATCAAAATATTGATTCAATCCTTCATTTACTATACTCCTATTACAGGTCAAATGTTGTTTATTAATTGTTAGTAAGTTGTTATTAATTCTGTTTCTCTTTCTGCTATGTTTTACCTATAGCATTACATATGTAATGATTGTGCAGATTGACTCCCAAATAAATTTGTAACGGCGAATGCGTGTATAGAATTGTAACTTCTACCGGCAGTCCCACTGGACTGCCACACCCGTTTTTTTCCTTTTTCCGTTAGTTTATTTAATTCAAAAAAAGATATTTTTTTGTAATTCTGTTTGCTTTGTCTGTATAAGTTAGAAAATATCAATTCACGAACCAATTTATTTATTTCAGATTTGGAAGACCTGAAGAAGTTGCCAGTGTAGTTGCATTTCTTGCATCAGATGATGCTTCATATATCACTGCAGAAGCCATTCCGGTGGGAGGTGGCTTTCCAAGTAGATTATAACTACATAAAATTTAAATTTAGATAAAATATTTTCTTATAGTTGATATGTTAAAGGGGTATTTGATCTTGTGTATTTTTTATTTGGTTATTCCTTGTTAAATAAAACTTTGTTTTGAAAAAATTTTTTCATCCAAATAGGCAGTAGGTTATAATAAAAACAACTTTAATCGAAAACGTCGCTTTAAAGAGACTACTAAAAAAAAAAGACAATTATTTGACTTATAAAATAAATATAGATATTAAACAAGGCGAAGATGAACGGATGTTATAAAGCTCGTCACTATAGATTGGATGCAAGAAACTCAAGATAGAAATCGGTTGAAAATTTTACGGGAGGCCTACGTTCAGCACTAATATGCAATGGCTATTTAATGATGAGATGGGTGGGCAACGATATGCAGACGTATTAAATTAATCCTACTAAAACATCATGTATAAATAATGTAAGAAGAAAAAGTGGGTGGCCCGAACTCAAGTATCCAGACAATGTGCAGTAAGCCTTAAGGTAGATTTAAGTGAGGGTATGAAGAAGACAGACACTCAACAGAAAAGGATGGAAGAATGTTTTGAGGTAGGTCAAGGACCACTAAGGGGTGCAGAAAAGATGAAAAATGCACCTGTCAACTTCAACAATCAGCTGAGATACAAATTTAATAAGATGAAATTATATGTGTAAGGTATTTAAAAAGTAAGAAGGCGCCTGGTACTGATACAATAACTGCTGAATTACTAAAACATGCAGGATAGTAGAGTTTAAACAGGATCCTATTGTGCTATCCCGTGGGAACTTTGTTGCTAAAATGCAAAACCCATTTTTTTTTTTGGTTTCTAATATCCTTGTAAGACAAAATCACTTGGTCGTCCAAAAATCGTAGTGGGATGGGTGCGGTGGGGAGCCTTACAAAAAAAAATGCAATTTTTTTTTCATCGTTTTTTGGATGTACAATATCCGAAAATTCATTCGTCAAATTTGCATACCCATCAGGACATTAGAAATATATTTTTTTTATTTTTAAAAATACGTCATACCATTATTGTATACGGAGCGCCTTCATACAAAATCACTTGCCCTGAAAACCCATATTTTTAAAATCGTTTACCTCGTTCTACCTCGAAAAATATTGGGTTTAGCAAAAAATTGCTTTTTATAAACGTTATTTTCCAAAAATCAGAGAACATGCTGGTTTTTTTAGAATTTTGATTGGATAATTAGTTTAAGAAAAAATGAAATAAATCGAACGGCATGTCACGACAGACAGTGCTGAACGCAGAGATGCGAGGAAGGGCGAGATTCCTATGCCGAAGTCAACCGAAAATCGACTCTACTGATGGCGATGTTGTTATGGTCGTTTTTTCATTGTGATGCCGATTTTAAGGAGGATGAATACTCTAGCGTAAATAGTGACTTCTTTGGCTCGTTTTGTTGTCAGATTATTAACAGTTTTGAAATACTGTATTTGTTAAGTGATAGTAGTATTTATATTATCATAATAGGTATTGTTGTATATCTTTAAGGTTGTATACTTTTCCCAGATTTAGCCATACGGCTCTCACTCCCTCTAAGGGGAAAATTCACTCATCCCAGATACCTACGGTATCAAAAGGATTGAGCTCTGGTGGGACTCTTTCCGTGTTATCGAGCCCTAGGTGACTTGGTATGCTGGAGTATCTCCCAAAAATTTTCGTACACATCTGGATGTTGAGAGAAGTACAGCTTTCTGCATGGTCTTGTAGAGATGTTCATTCAGACCTAGCTTTCTTATGTTTTCTAGGAGGTTCTTCGGAATAACTCCAGTAGTAGAGAGAATAATAGGTATTGTCTGGGTACTTTCCATTCTCCACTGTCTTCGTATTTGAATTTTCAGATCCCTGTATTTGGCGATCTTTTCGTTTTGTTTAATACGAAGATTATTGTTGTTGGGTATCGCCACATCAATTAGTGTTGTTTGTCTCTTTAGTTTATTAACTAGTATGAGATCTGGTCTATTATGTGCCACTGTTTGGTCTGTGAGCACAGTGCGGTCCCAGTATAGCTTGTAGTTACCATTCTCAAGTATAAGGTTGTATACTTATTATTATCCAGATTTAGCCATACGGCTCACACTCCCTCTAAGGGGAAAATTCACTCATCCCAGATACCTACGGTATCAAAAGGATTGAGCTCTGGTGGGACTCTTTCCATGTTATCGAGTCCTAGGTGACTTGGTATGTCGGTGTATCTCCCAAAAATTTTCGTACGCATCTGGACGTCGAAAGTAACACAGCTTTCTGCATAATCTTATATAGATGTTCATTTAGACCCAGCTTTTTTATGTTTTCTAGGAGGCTTTTCGGGATGACTCCAGTGGTAGAAAGAATAATAGGTATCGTCTGGGTACTTTCCATTCTCCATTGTCTCCTGATTTGTATTTCTAGATCTCTGTACTTGGCGATCTTTTCGTTGTATTTAACACGTAAATTATTGGTGTTGGGTATCGCCACATCAATAAGTGTTGTTTGCTTAGTAATTTTATTAACTAGTATGAGATCGGGTCTATTATGGGCCACTGGTTGATCTGTAAGGACAGTGCGGTCCCAGTATAGCTTGTAGTTGTCATTGTCAAGCATTCTATCAGGGACGTATTGATAATAAGGAAGAATTATTATTAATATTATTATTATTAAATTATTAATATTATCCAGATTTAGCCATACAGCTCGCACTCCCTCAAAGGGGAAAATTCATCTCAGATACTTACGATATCAAAAGGATTGAGCTCTGGTGGGACTCTTTCCGTGTTATCGAGCCCTAGGTAACTTGGTATGTAGGGGTATCCCGTATCCTTAACAATGTTCTTACACATTATTGTTATTATTATAAAGCTTACTAAGGACGTAGTAAAGTGTTTCAATTTCAAAAGCTTGGGATATACATATCTAAAATGGCAAATTCTAATAGAATATCTACCATTTCCAAGTATGCATTCCAGTATTTGCCTGTGGCAGTTTGAGCTGCTATGAATTCTGGAAACTCTGTCAAAAGTTCACGAGTTAAAGTTGCGATTTTATCGGAGAGTTGCATAACGTCTTCTTTTCTCCTGAAGTTATCGATGATTTGCGATGTACAAAGATGAATTAAGTTAATATAATGTACAGAAGGACTGCCACACTCTAAAAGCCACTTATAAAGATTTATTAATAATCTTGACAGAGCTTCGTACGTCAACTTATGGGCTCGTATATCGAATATCTAAATATAGGATGATGTTACAATATCTGAAGAACGGAAATGGGGCCTCAGGCACTCCATTTACAATAAAACGAATAAGCAAGAATGCTCCAACTATAGAAGATCTATGTTATTAAACACATCATATAAAGTATTTTCATCCCTCCTGTATAACAACCTAACGCTTTTGGCGGAAGGCGTTATCGGTGACTACCACTGCGAATTTCGTCCAAACCGCTCTACGAGCGATCACATATACATGCTTAGGCAACTGTCGTAAAAGGGCTACGAATCTAACATCGCCACAAACAGTTCATTTATTGATATCAAAGAAGCCTTTGACACTATAAATAGAAATACATCATGTTAAAACCTGGAGCTTATGGATGTACTTAAAAAACTAGTCAAATCGGGGCAGCTTACTCTTACTGTATGCGGCAATATCCAAAATTGACATTGACATTAAACCAAAGAGCAAGCAATAGCTTCATATGCTGATGACGTCATAATACGTAAGTGCTTGGTAGTAAAATACAACATTGAAGGTGACTGTGAAGAAAGCGACGCGAAACGTAGAATTAAGGATAAATCAGAATAAAACCAAAGATATGTTTCGAAACAGGTCTTCACAGCTGTAAAAAGGTAGAAAATGCAGGTACTTAGGACTTAATTGAAAGTAATGATGTAAGTGCAGAAATAAAGAATATAATAAACAAAGGAAATAAGGCATATTATGCAAGTAAAAACTGCTAAACTTCTAAAATATTAGGACAGAATTTAAATATGCAATTATAAAAAACACAAGTAAAGCCCATTGTGACCTATCGTTGTGATACATGGACCCTGCTGAAAAAAGAAGGCCTAAACATTTTTGAAAGGAAATCGTTCAGGAAGGTTTCTGAATTTTTCTGGAAGCAGAATGGGGGCTACAGAATCTGCGTGAATGGAGGCCGGCCGAAAATAAATTACTAGACCGCCCTACAAAGCATTGGTTAGGGAGTTTTGAGAATGATCTAAGGATTATGGGAGTTTTGAATTGAAGAAGAGTTGCCAACGATAGAATGTAATGCAAGTGTTGCAAAGGCCAAAATCCACAGAGGTTTGTAGCGTTAAAGAAAGATAATGGAAGAGTTTGTTTTTGGATAAGAGAGATTTATAAGAGCATATTTATGGAAAAAATAAAACAAATACTATATACGCTTTATTTATTTAGGTAGAATATATTTATACTCCATTTTACTTACATATATTCACATTTAACAAATAAGCTCAGTGTGTACACGCATGGGTATAAAACATTGACTTGCTTCTATATATTACTTGCTTAACAATATTGTCTATAAGGTAACATAATTATTAGACTCTGCAGTCTAAATTATTAACTCCATTAGAATTTTATATTGATAAAAGTAACTGTAAAAGAAAATATTTAAATTTATATATTTTAACATAGATTATACAGGCAAAAGATTAATAATAAAAAGAGAAGAAATGAACTACTTTAGTATTTTATTTACTACGAAAAAAATAGTATGCTGTAGATTTATTTTAGAGCCTAAGAGGGCAATTCTATTTTAGTGGACCATTTTTAATACTTTCTAAATGAAACCATCAAATAATATTGGGACCTTTCTATGTTCTCCACTTGTATCTAAATTTCATAATGACAAACAAATTTCAGTTTTTATAAATTCTAAAAATTTCATAGTTGTATAATATTTGAAGAAACTTATTTCAAATATTTCGGCCACTTAATTTCTTATTTACCTCAAATACATACTGGATTGTGTTCTCACTCTACTCCTATAATACCTATGATAATATTTTTTCAAATAATAAGCAGATATGAAAATGTATCTACGAATACAGAACGTCCTGTAAATTTAAATTATAAGTAGTTTTAAGTAAGTTATAAATTTAATTATAAGGTATTAATTTTTATTTTTTTTTTTTTTTTTTTTTTTTTTTTATTGAAAATTAATGTGCTCGGCAACAAAGGCCACTTACACGAAAACGGTTACAAATGTAAAACTGTTACAATAAATTAAAAGAATATGTTATAGAGTACATATTGTTAGAATACAATCAAAATTATATTTTATAATATAACTGAACGTCTCTGAGGAATTTTAGACTTGAGGTTATTTGATCTAAGTTATTGAGTATGTCTTTTAAATCACTTTTAATGCAATAAAATAGTCTTTTTGCTGAATATTGATGACATTTGGTGAGAATATGGTTAACTGTTAGATGTGATTGACAGGTCTCACAAGTGGGTCGGTTGCTGGATGACATCAGGTATCCGTGTGTTAATCTTGTATGTCCTATTCGAAGTCTTCGTGTTACAATAGCATCTCGTCTGGACATAATGGCAGAGATCAAATCAAGGGGGCTATCGACTAACTGTTGGATATGATGTAATGCTGAGTTATTGGTGTCCCAGTGTTGTTGCCATCGGGTTCTTGCTCGTTTCTTAATGTGAGATTTTAAATCTTTACTAATTTGTATATTAACCGTATTATCAGATGATGTTGAGGCAAGTTTTGCATGGCTGTCTGCAAGTTCGTTGCCTGTGATACCAATATGGGATGGTATCCAGATTAATGTAACTGTTGTTTTTTGGGAAGCGATTAGTTGGTAACAATCAAGGATCTTTTGGACAATAGGATGATCAGTGAATATGTTTTGGATAGATTGTATTCAGGCTAGTGAGTCTGTGCATATTGCAACTTGTTTATCAGGTGAAGAAATGGATTTGAAAGCCTGAAATATGCTAAATAGTTCGCCAGTGAAAACGCTACAAAACGAGGGGATACAAGATGATGTGATAAGGTTATCTGACGTGGTAACAGAACAGCCTACTCCTGTATCATTCTTTGAGGCATCAGTGTAAAGTACTATGTCGTATTTATTTGTAAATATAATTTCTTTAAAAGACTTTTTAATGAGTTCCCTGGGTGTTGTAAGTTTATCGAATCTTGTAAGAGATGTGTTAAACTGAGGGGTGATTATAGACCAAGGAGGATATGGAGGTAGGGGTCATGGGATTGTTTGTGATGGAGAAATGTTATTAAGTAATTGTGTTAAAATTAGTGGAATGGGTTTTATTGATGGTGATTTAGAATAGTAATGCTGGTTGTTAGTTGATGAAGTAAGAAGAAGATAAACTGGATTGTAGGTATTGGATGAAACGGAGGCAGCATAGGAAAGTAATAATTAGACTTCGGCAAATATGCATATTGCATATTTTGCATATTGTGCATATTTTATGCAAATATTTCATATTTTGGCATATTTGTATAAAAGTTTGCATAAAGTGCATAAAAGTTCAGATTTTTATACTGTATTTGAAAATTTTTAAACATAACAATTTATTTCAATTCTTGTATAAAACTTTGTAGTCATTTTAATCAAGAAATGATCTAAGTACGTAATCTCTACAGGTACAAAACATTTACAATTTCAAAGAAAATCAATTTAAGTAACATTCTTAGAAAGTCTCGGTCACTGAGGCATTCAGTTATTGGATAATCGCTAAGGGTTCGCTCATTTCCATTTTATGATTTAATCCTCAAATCTATCTACAATTTATTGTATCTTAACAGCAGGTAAACGGCTAATAGTTTTGTTCCTAATTTAGGGATTTTCCAAAATCTCCCAGTTTATTGAATTAGGTACCTAAACATTTCTAATTTGATGCTCAGATTTGTAAATCATTTTTGTTTTGATATTCAAAGCATAAACACTCGTTGTGCGTAACAAAAAGGAAGATTGTGATTTTATAATGCCTAAAACAACCAGTGCTTCAACTTGGATTAAACCTTATAAAGAGCTGTCTATGGATATGGGAAAAATATTCTGTTCAGTCTGTGGCAAAATTGTAAGTATCTAATATTTTCTATTAAATATCTAATATTTCATACATACAGGGTGTTTCCAAATGACACTTACAACGTTTGACTGTAGATACTTCTCGAAAAATTGATCAAAACGATATAGTTAATGAGGGGTCAAACTTATTTACTTTTCGAGATACAGGGTGTTAAAATTTAAAAAAATTAAATTCTTTTAGTTAATATCAACAATAACTTTAGAACCAGTAAACATATTTACTTGAAATTTAGTACTCGTAGGTTGTTTTTAAATGAAAAATAGCTTCCTTTAGTGAGAAAAAATTGTCCATGGTACAATACAATGGTGTGTATTTAGAAAAAATTTTCACCTTTACTTTTTTTATGAAGTCAGCTATTCTAAAACACAATTATTTTTATTGTAATTGAATTAACAAAAAAAAAACTTTTGTTGAATTTTAAAATAAGTTATATGATGTACTAATGGTTAGTAACAAAAACTAATTTGTGGATTAATACTGCATTTAAAACACTTAGCGAGTGTTTTTTTTTCCAAACCAGTTATTTGATTAACCAAAAACACCTTGTATATTTTTATATTTTAAAGGTTGGGTTAAAACAAAGGTTTTTATTTTTATTTATAGATAGCATGTGAGAAGAAATTTCAGATAGACCAACATGTGAGAACTGCTTCACACATTGCAAAAAAAGGAAAAATAGGAGGAAAACATCAAACTTCAATGGCTAAATGTTTCCAATCTACTTCAAAAAAATTAGATGAGCAAGAAACTTTTAATGAAGACTTGTGTTGCGCATTAGTGTCTGCAAACATACCGCTTTCAAAATTAGCAAATGTAAATTTTAGTTCGTTTCTAAAAAAATATTGCAAACTTAATGTTCCAAGTGATCGGTCTCTAAGAAGAAATAATGTGAACGGGCTATACTCGTCGGTGTTAATTAATATTAAGGAAGAAATTGCAGATAATTATTTTTACATATCTGTAGACGAAACCATTGATTCCTCAGGAAAGTATATTGCTCATTTATTGATTGGTGTTCTTAAAGAAGATACCTTACCAAAATCTCATCTTATTTCATGCCAGCAACTTGAGAAAACAAATGCTTTAACAATTTCGCGTTTTATATAAGAAACATTAGCAACTTTTTTTCTTCCGACAACTATTCCTTCTAATAAATTACTGCTTATTTTATCGGATGCTGCTCCTTATATGGTGAAAGCAGGACAAAATTTAAAAATATTTTTCCCCGATTTAATACATGTTACTTGTGTAGCGCATGGATTAAACAGAATTGCAGAGGAAATACGAAAAATGTTTCCTCTTGTAAATACCATGATATCCAGTGTCAAAAAAGTATTTCTTAAATCTCCTATAAGAATTCAACTTTATAAAGAAATGCTACCTAACATTCCTCTTCCACCACAACCTATTTTAACGCGATGGGGAACATGGTTAGAAGCAGCTAATTTTTATGCAGATCATTTTGTTAAAATAAAGAACATAATTGATACGTTAACAGATGAAAGTTCCCAATCTCTTTTGGATTCTAAACAAACTTTTCAGAGTAACTTGCTTCAACAAGAACTTTCATTTATAAAATCAAATTTTAGTTTTGTTCAAAAAACAATTACTCAGTTAGAATCACCAAAACTGTCATTGTTCGAAAGTACAGCATTAATAAAAGAATTTGCGTCATGTTGTCGGAACGTTAGAGGTAATATTGGAAAAGATATTTTAAAAAAATTTGAAGCTACTATGGAAAAAAATAAAGGTTACCATATTCTTTCTGAAGTAGTCAGTGTTCTAGCTGGAAATATTTCGGAAACAATTAATTTAGAACCAAATGTTTTGGTTAGTTTGAAAAATGCTCCCGTTACATCAGTTGATGTTGAACGAAGTTTTTCCATATATAAATATATGTACTCAGACAGAAGCCACAAGTTTTTGTTAGAAAATTTTGAACACCACTTGGTCATTTATTGTTACCATAATTCTAAATAAGTTTATTCATACTTAAAAATGATGTAGTTACTTAAATAAAATAAATGTAAATCTTAATGATTAGTAGGAAATATTTAGTTATGTACACTTTTTTTTTAAATAAAATTGTTTTTACTATTTTACGATTTTTTTATTTATTTGTATGCATATTTTGTAAAATATTTGCATATTTTCGGGTAAACACGTGCATATTTATGCGCATATTTTCTACATTTTTATTTGCATATTTGCCGAAGTCTAGTAATAATTGTTCACGTCTAATCCAAAGTGGGGGCTCATTGGCTTCGCAATATAGACTTTCAACGGGGCTAGATCGAAAGGCTCCTAAACAAATTCGTAAGGCTGTGTGATGTATCGAATTTAAAAGGTTAAGGTGTGTTTTAGAGGCAGAGATATATATGTAACAACCATAATCCAGTTTGGAACGAATGATAGACCTATATATCTTAAGCAGGGAGTTCTCATCTGTGCCCCAATGATAGTTTGAAAGAGTTTTGATAATGTTAAGCCTCTTGTTTGCTTCACCTTTTATTTTTAGAATATGTTGTTTCCAGGTGAGTCGTGAATCAAACGTTACACCGAGAATTTTGCATTCCTTGACTACTGGAAGATTCGCTCTCTCAATCATAATATTAGGGGATTGGAAGGGTGATAGTCTACTAAATTTTATTATTTTTGATTTTGTATATGATAAAGACAGGCCTATGGAGCTTGTTTTTTTAACTAGTGTATCTACTGCGGATTGAATATGCTTGGAAGTTGTAGAGATAGATCGTTCGTGGCAGTAAATTATCAGGTCATCTGCGTATAGGACATGCCTAACAGGGGATATTATATCAGAGCACAAGTCGCTTATTGCTAGGTTAAACAGAGTGGGGCTTAATATTGAACCTTGTGGTACGCCGTCAGTTTGATGGTGTAGTGATGAAAAAATGCCATTGACAGAGACTCTAAATGTTCGTGAAGTTAAGAAATTTTGTATAAAATTAAATATGTTACCCTTAATGTTATAATGAGAAAGTTTCTTCAGTATAGATTGCCTGCTAATTGTATCAAATGCACCTTCAATATCAAACACTGCTGCAATGACTTCTTGTCTCCTGTTGAAGGCATCGGAAATATGACTTTGGAGAAGTATTAGATTGTCTTGAGTAGAGCGATTACGTCGAAACCCTGACTGTTCTTTTGGAATTATATTATATTTGTTAAAAAACCACGTAAGACGTTTATTGATCATTTTTTCAAAGATTTTGCAGATGGTACATGTTAGAGATATTGGTCGATAAGCGCTGGGTGATGATCGTGATATGTTAGGCTTTTTAATGGGTATTACAATTGAGGTTTGCCACTGATTAGGAAACTTGTTAGATGACCAGATTAAGTTAAACATTTCAAGAAGTTTAAGATGACCTAAACTAGATAGTTTTTTTATAAAAATGTAAGGAATATCGTCGGGGCCGGAAGCAGTGTTCTTAAGAGTTTTAATAACCGAAGTAAGTTCTATGTAAGAGAATTGGGAATTTAAGTAATCGATATCTTTGACAGTTGCTGAAGAACTTGGAAAGGAATCATCGACTACTGGCTCGATTTGAGAGCAATTTATTTTGCTTTTAAATTTTTTGTCGAAGTGACTGGCTAGGGTCTCACCAATTTCTTGATTGTCACTAATTACATTATCATTTAAAATTAGACTAGATATTTTAGTATTTGTATTGATTCCTTGAATTTGTCGTATTTTGTTCCAAAGATTAGTAGGACTGGTATTTTCATTGATAGAAGATACATAGTTTCTCCATGACGATTTTTTACTTTGTTTTATAATAAATCGCGACCTGGCTCTAGCTTTTTTTTAATTCTGTGAGATTTTCTGGTTTTTTATTTTTCCGATAATCTCTAGTGCCTCCTTATGTTGTTCTACGGAGATTTTGCAAGAATTATTCCACCACGGAACCCTTTTATGTCTGTGTGAAACAGAATTTTTGCCAATATGCAAATTGGCAGCTGAGAGTATCGTGTTTGTGACTAATGATAAATTGTAGTCAATATTGTTGGATAGTGTGAGAAAAGATAAGGTGGTATCTGTTTTGGTAGTGTAGCTTAGCCAGTCGGCATTTTTAAGTTGCCAGTAGCTTCTGGATATAGTTTGTTTAGAGTTGGGGATATCAGTGGATATAAATATGGGGTAATGATTGCTATCGTAAAGATCATCAGCGACTTTCCAATTTAGTAAAGGTGCGGATTTTGGATCACTTAAGCTAAGATCTATAGAAGAAAATGTGCCTGATGAGAAATTCAAGTGTGTACTAGAGCCTGTATTTAGTAGACAGGAATATGTACAATTAATTACGTTTTCAACAGTTTTACCTTTGTTTGACGTGCTATTGGAACCCCACATAGGGTTGTGAGCGTTGAAATCGCCTACAAGAATGTAGGGAGAAGGGAGCTGATAAATGAGGTCAAGAAGTTCTATTTCATTTAGAGAGTGATTGGGTGGAATGTATACGCTACAAATAGTAATCTTATTAGGACACTAAGTGGTTATGGCGATAGCCTCAAGTTCGGTGGTGAGAGAAAGGTGCGAAGAAAATAGTTCACTGGAAATAAAAATTGAAGTTCCACCACTGGCTCTGTTGCAGTCAGCTCGAATATAATGATATCCTTCAAAATTGTTTAGTTTAGGTAATTTAGTAATTTTTGAGTTAGTTTCTTGTAGGCATATGATTTCAGGTTGTTCTTCGGTAGTTAATTGCTGGATTCTTTCTATGCGAGGAAAGAAACCATCGCAATTCCATTGAATTATTTTGAATGTAATGTTTAAATGTGATAAGTGTGGGACTACTGTAAGGATTGTTTAGAGCATTGAGAAATAGGAGCGTTAGTTTCATCGTCAGATAGGTAATCGGATGATGCACTTAAATTGTCGGAGTCTTCAGGATTAAGCTGTCTTTTAATTTTTTTTGCAATCTTGTTATTCGGTTTTTAAAGGATCTCTCTTTTGATTGCGAATGAAGAAGAGATAAATCATTAAGCAATCCCTGGATATTGGAAGTGAAATTGAGAGCTTCTCTAAGTGGGTCCAGTATGCCGTAGGTAATTTCTAGGAAAGCTATAAATTGGTTTTCAGTAAGAGCTGGTTCGGATAAATTATTTTTATAAATGGCTTGGACTGCATTATAAGAAATGGGTGTCAATTTATGTTCTTTTGTTTCAATTGTTTTACTTTTTTTTCTTTTGCGGCTGGCTAAAAGAATTAGTGGTAGATTTTACAGATAAGGGGGGAGGCATTTGATTGATAGTTGGTTCTGGAGTAGGAACTGGAGAAAGTTGAGAAGGGGTGCCAGCATTATTGTCACTGGATATAGCCCGTTTCTGTCTCTGTACGGGAGGTGATGGTAACTGTGTAACTATGAGGATGCTTTTTGCCACATTAGTTGTAGTTTCGGGGTAAGATGTGGATGGTGCATTGATTTGATTGGGAGTGCATTCGGGTATCGTTGTATTTGTGGGTATGGATACGGAGGTAGTGGGAGAGGGAAGTTCGGATTGGGCTACAGAAATTGGTTCATTGGTACAAGTTTCAGCAGTATAACCATCTTGTTTACATAAAAAACATTGTAATTTGTCAGTAGACACAAATATTCGATATGATGTGTAGTCATGAGTTATTAAAAGAGAGGTCTGGACTGAAAAGTTTTCTTTATCCGGAATAACGTACGCCACTCTTCGGAAGCTCATTATATGTGCATATTCATCACCTAGCGAGCCACATTTCACGAATGATACAGGAGAGACTATCTGTAAACCGATATCTTTTAAAGCTTCTTCGATAGTGCTGTGAGGTATCGTGGGAGATACATTTGATATAAGAATACGCTTAGCAGGTGTTATAAGTCTTCGGATAGGGACAACTGTTGAGTTAATAATGATACTTTGGTGGGCACTGAGAAGATCGTCGGTTAGTTTATCAGAGTTTAAATAAATACAAATGCGGTTATTTGAGATTCGAGACGCAAAGATGATATTTTTTGGGGTAACGATGTCTCCTATAGCTTTTATGTACTCAAATAGAACGACATTAGGAAGGGCATGTAAGATAATGGCTTGATTTTTATGAGGAAACGTAGGAGGTGGAGGTTTAGATAAAGTGGCAGCAACATAAGACTTGGTATTATTGATCGTGTTATTTTGTGAGGTCATTTGAGTAGTAGTTGAGGTCATTTTAGTGAGCGGTTCTTGATACCAAAACCACTACACATAAATTTTTATTATCAATGCAACAGATGTCCTAGTGGGACTCTGTGGATAAAAGGATTAAAAATAACAGTTACCTTAATTTTTTTTACGCCACTGGAAAGTCAAATTCACCAATGCACTTTTGAACCATTAAAGTTAAAATGTTTCGGTGAAATTGTCACATATCGGTCTTTACTCGTCGGCTGCTTAAATTGGAATGGAATAGGATTTTGATTTTACCACTATTCACTATTTACTCGTTCAGACTTTAAGAATAATCATTTAAATATTTAAATTTTAAGGAGAAACTTTGAAATGCGTCTATACACTTTGACAGTTGTTTGACGTTTTGAGTATTAAAATTAAAAATTGTAAATATATAAAAAATTGAATGTGTATACGAACATTTACTCTCTGTAAATTTAGATTATAAATAGGCTAAGGTAATAAAATAAAAAATTGAAAGTACCACAACTAGTTTGGCTAATTAGCTATGCCGAAGCCATAATACAATAAAAAAAATTTCTCATCATTTAATATTTGTTTTTGTTATTTTTTAGTGCATTTACTTCATTATTTTATACGATAAGAATCTTGGCAATTAAAAATATTACTTGACACGTGTATAAATATAATTTTTTTTTTAATTTTGATATAAATTAGACAAATATGCTTTTACTTAATAACGTCAGTTTAAAAGTACTAATTAGCAATTTGTTACTTCTATTGGTTTTGTAATTTTATACAAACATGGTAAGTAGACACATTGATGTAATAATAATTTTTAAAAGTCCCTAAATTGGTCAGTTTTTAACGAATGGAATAGAAAAGTTTAGAAAATGAATGTGACAATTTCATTAATAAAAGTGAAAAAGTTTCCTAGCGTAATATGTCGTCTGAGTCTGATTTCTAGATTTTTTTATCTATCTCAATTAAAAAAAAAATATTTATTAAAGTTTCTTGTGTTAAGTCTCTTCAAATCATATAATTGTCTTTTTGACTGTCATATAATCATTTATGTATTTCTTTTTTCGTCCCATTTGGATAGTCTATAATAGAGAATAAAATTTGTAGGCAGTAAATTCTTAGAAGTACTATAGTGGCGTTTCAGCTCTATTGTAGGTCTCCCAATGGTATACGAAAAGTTACGACAAAGCTAATTGTATTGAGGAAATATAATACCTATTTATAATATGTTTCACGTTAATTTAGAAATATAATTATTATTGATATTTAGTTTAACTACAATAAATAATTTTAGGTTAGCAGGAAATAGTTAAACCTTCTTAAAACCGCGATCGTATTGAGGAAATATAATACCTATTTATAATATGTTTCACGTTCATTTAGAAATGTGATTATTATTGATATTTAGTTTAATTACAATAAATAATTTTAGGTTAGCAGGTAATAGTTAAACCTTCTTAAAACCCCGATCGTGATAAAAGCTGATAACTCAGGGATTTACTTGTTTAAACAGAACATACATAACTTAGGTACATAATCACATTTTAAATATTATACATTTTTTACACGGTTGTTTTTTTTTCTAGACAGCAAAGACAGGAAGTGATAAAACTTTATTACATCTTTTGGTGTGAGAAAAAAATCAGTTAAATTATTTAATTAGATTATCGAAGCAGTAAATAAGTATTTAAGTGTTGTGAGCAATATGAAAGGCGAGATGAGTCAAAGCAAACGATGCCCAAATTGTTCGATTTGAGATAAAACTATTACATATGTAAATTGTGGACTCCAAGTAAATGAAGGATTCGATCAATATTTCAATAAAAATATATATTTTTATTTTCATATGCATATGTATGTATAAAAGGAGTTGAATGCTAAAATTTTTTTTAACACATACTCTGCAGTAAAACTCATTGTTAATTTTGTTATTAATATAAAAATACAATACAATACACTGCCACATAATTCAATATTATAATACAATACAAATTAAAATGCAATGTTCATAAGTATTTAAAAATTACAATATACATAACTTACGCGTATGTTTAATTTACCATAATAATATTAATAAAAAAATAATAATATTAATAAATATTAAATATGTTTACAAAAGGAACATTTTTATTCTCGAGAGAAAAAGAGAAAAAATATATCTTCTGTCTCTCTCTTACCTAAATATTACATATGCAATGATTTTGCTGATTCACTCAATATATACGAATACACACAAATTTCCAACGTCGAACGCGCGTATAGAAGTATAAATTCAAAAATTGTTTGTGGAAGATAAAAATAAAAAACCAACAACACGGATTATGTTGTAAATTTTATTTTAAAATTTAGCATTTTTGCGTATATTACATATAAGACTAACGTGAGATTTTTAAATATTTTAAAAATAAAAAAGGAAATTCATATTGGGTTTCGAACTCACATATACCAGCGTATAAGCCAAACACGTAAGAAATTTGCTAATTAGACATGACACTAACGTATTTCAAAATTGACAGTTCTAGGCCATACAGCGATTTATTGTAATTATGATTTTGAAATACAAAAGCCTAAAATAATTATGAACATTTCTAATTGGCAAATTTCTTACGTGTTTCGTTTATACGCTGGTATATGTGAGTTCCAATCCCAATATGAATTTCCTTTTTTATTTTTGAAATATTTAATTTATTTTATTTAATATATAATACAAAACATATCACATAAGTAATAATATTATTATATATTATATATATATATATATATATATATATATATATATATATTTATATGTATATTATTAAATATATATACATATATACAAAAGAAACATTTTGTTTTCCCGATAGAGAAAGAGAGAGAAAATATATCTTCTGTCTCTCTCTTACTCATATCTTACATATGTAATGATTTCACCGATTCACTCCCGTGAAAATTTCCAACGTCGAACGCGCTTATAGAAGTATAACTTCAAAAATCTTATTTATTAATAAAAAAAATAAAAAAATAAAAAAATATTATTTAGATGAAACTTGGCTTAGTATGACTTAAAGGTTATACTTTCTCAAAGGTGTGGTAAGATTTTGAAATTAAAAGTCGCCGACAAGCCTTTATTGAAGGGTTTTTAACAGGTTTAAAAACACTAGTGGGTAAATAACGGAGGCTTATAATAACACATATAGGCAGCGATTCTGGGTTTTTGGACTACAGTTTGTTACTATTCTAATCCAAGAAAACCAAAGATTACCATCCGGAAATGGACGCTCAAAAATTCGAAGGTTGCTATTTAAAGATTCTACCCAAAACCTTGAACCAAATTCTGTCGTTGTTATGGAGAATGCGTCATACCACAGTCGACGGTTCGAGCCAACATTAATAACTTCCTGGCGAAAAGGTGGCATCATCAACTGACTCTCTAAGAAAAATATACCATTCGATGACAACATGTTAAAAGTACAATTATTAAATCTTGCGAGGATATATATATACCCGAATTTAAGAAAAATGTTATTGATAAAACGACTTCTAAAAACAACATAATTAAACATTGCCTCCCTTCTTATCATTGTAAGTTAAACTCTTTCGAGCTTATATGGGCTCAAATAAAAAACAAGGGGCAAGATAACTTAAGTTTTAACATGGAGGAGGTAAAAGGCTACTGCCATAAAAAACGTCACACCTGAGTCTTGGACAAATTGTATAAGACATATTATAAAAGAAAAAGATAGAATGTGGGATTTAGACACGAGTGGATATTTCGGTTGTCTTTCTTCTTCTTCTTAACACGCCATACACCAAAGTGCGTAGGCGACTATTTCATTACTAGAATTCTGTTCTTGGCGGCGTGACACAGCTCGCCTGTATTGTGTATTCCTGTCCATTCTTTAATATTACTTAACCAGGATAATTGTTTACGGCCGGCTCCTCTCCTACCTTCGATCCTCCCTTGTAGGATTAACTGTGGTATTTCATATTTTGCTCCTCTCAATATGTGCCCAAGGTAACCAATCTTACGTTTTTTAATTAATTTAAAGAGTTCTCTTTCCATGCCGGCTCTCTTAAGGACGTCATCGTTTAGAACTCTATCCACCCAAGGTATGCGCATCATTCTTCTTAATGACCACATTTCAAATGCTTCAAGTTTGTTGATAGATGTTTTTTTCAAAGTCCACGTTTCCATGCCATAGAGCAAGATGGACCATATGTAGCACTTGACCATTCTGTAGCGTATTTCGAAATTTAGGTATTGATTACATAGGAGCGGTCTGAATTTCACAAAAGCTTGTCTTGCCATTTGTATTCGGGTTTTTATCTCTTGTTGTGGATCCGATTAGTCATTGATTGTGGTGCCAAGGTATTTAAAAGTTTTCACGCGTTTTATGCGGTTGGCTTTATACTGTGATTAATATTTGATTAATATTTTGACTTCTTGTAAAGGCTGAACTACTTTATCAAGATTAATTTCGTATATAAGTAAATTTATTTATTTAAACATATTTTTTAAACTAAAATACGTTTTCCTTAACTCCAATAAACTTTGCTCTTTTTAAAATGTTAAATAAGTTTCATTTAATAGTATATTAAGATTAATTTTTTTAAATTCACTGCAACAGTGTAAACACTACGCTACTAAATGCTAAACTACGAAATCAATGAGCAATTTATCTCTCTCTATCTTATGACAACGTTGATCAACTATTCCTTTGTCCTTTCTACTGGTCCTAAGAACACGACGTTGTCATATATAACTTTTACACAGAGTATTATCGTACTTTAAAAATTTTTCTATGTGTAAATATTTTTTATAAATATATTATACATAAATATTTATGTTATTAAATACATTTTATTAGGTTCCTTAACGAATACAAAACGATCATTAATCTTTGATAATTTTGCTGCATCTGAATAATTAAAATATAATTTAATAGTAAAAATCTTTTATCACAAACTGGCAACGATGTCGTCATTCACATTTCTGAGAATCTACTACCTACAAATTTGTTTCGTAAGTATACATTATCGTAGCTATACATACCCATTTCCCATTTTTAAAATTGTATTATTATGTTTGTGTAAATTTATTTTTTAGACTGTTTTCGTTTCATTGCTTCTCATAATTTTATCACCGGCATGTTATCATATTGTTTATGTTAGGCTATTAGTTATATATGAAAACTTATTCCTGTATTTACTTTCATTGTAATTATTTGCTTTAAAATAAATATATTGATTGATAGATGTTTAAAATATGATTTTCTTTTTTTGCCGTTTTTGTGTTTTTTTGGTATTTTCGTATTTATAAGATAGCTTGGTTTCCTTTCTTGTTATCTTTTCATATCCGGCCTTTAATATCAAAGTATTTCGTTATGTCGGCTTGCGCCTTTATTTTTCAATTACAAAGATTTAATTTTTAAATTACGACGCAGAAGGCCAAAGAGAAATCCATGTAGAAGGCTTTACGAGGATATAGACATACTGCATAAATGAAAAGGCTCCATAACGTTCTCCATAATTACCTCGCTCCAAGAGAATCAGCTGAGTACATTTAGAATAGTCAAATGATCCTAAATTAGATCTAGACGCGAACTAAATTAGATCTAAATCTCAATTAGATCTAGACTAGGCAGCGTTCCTAGAATTTAAGCTATTATTATGGAACAAAAATGTTACGTTTGGCCCCAACTACTGTACGGGGTAAAAACATGGAAGTAAACGTGGAAATATTGAACCTGGCGTCACCCAGGTGGGGTCTAATGATACCCCCAACATACTCAGAACTAGCATAACTCTATGGTTAATACACGGATGTTTTATTGGTTGTCTATAGCTTCCTAAAACATGTTGTCGTTGGGTATTCTGAACCCATGGTACAATGAATACACAAGGTATGATATTGCGCATGACATTTGACAGCTGGCCCAGGAGTGTGACGTAGTCAAGACCGTTCGAACCATCTCGAACCCATTATTACAGCTTGACGTACACATTAATTTTGAAATTATGGTCAAAAAATGATCTAATTGTTTTTTAAATGTTTTGTTTTGGTTATAATTGAATAAAAAATATATTTTCAGTAGCGTAAAACCTTTACTTTTCCTAGGGATTCAGGCGAAATATTTATTTTTGTTTTCATACATATACTAATAATATAAGCACTCTTTTTGTATGCAAATCCGTTGAAATTTAAAAATTTTCTGCAGAGGAAATACTGTGAATAGGTAAATAGTGGTAGATTTGCTTATTCTGATTCACTGTCACTCACTTCCAAGCAGTTTTACTGAAATAAAAAAAATTACAATAAAGAAAAATCTGTTTTACAATTCAATATGGTATTTTAGATGAGTTATAATGAAATTTAGCAAAATAAAAAATATACACATTACCTACCGATTATTATATGAAAAATTTACTTCAGACGACTTTACACCGGCAAGACAGAAGGCTTGTATAAATACAAAAGTTCAACAATAATATCGGTTATCAATGGTGACTATTGCAAATTGCAAGTTATGATATAATAAATATATTTTAAAGTAACTCAATACTGACCGAGTCATCTATTTTATAATAGAAAAATAATTTAGATATATGCTTACATATGTGTCTTTATACAAATATCCACTTCGCAAGGGCTTAAAAAATTTGATGGGTAAAATTTAACCGGCGGCCGTATCCCAGACGAGCGCGTAAAAAATTACCAGTAAGGCGCGCCTGTATCTGAGACTTGTGTGTACTTGTGGTGTTTAGTTACTGTTTATTTATACTGTATAGTATTTTTTTTGTAAAACTGAAAGTTTTTATTTGCCATTGTATATCTGGTTTTGTACCTTTTTCAAAGTGCGCTGTGCAATTGCTTGTTGCAATAGTGATAATGAAGATAAAATCTTTAGGTTTCATACATTTCCTAAAGATAGTGTGACCAGAAAACTATGGATTATATCTTGTTGTAGGTAGGATAATTTTAATCGTAATACTGCAAGAATTTGTTCTAAACATTTTAAAACTGAAGATTACCAAATAAATCTACAACAGGAACTTTTTAATTACGTTTCTAAAAAATTAACTCAAATCTGAGGCAGTACCTAGTCTTTGCCTAAATCAAAATCAGCTACCCTTTTAACCAACCAAAAGAAACGCGTACAAAGAGCCGAACACAGAGAGTCCAAAAAGTATGTTGAGCAGCATCTTACTACTTCTAGGTCAACGACGTAAGTCTAAACCTTTATTTTTATTAATTTTTAGTCATGAAACCTTAAATGGTTCTTTCATATCGATTTGTTAAGTAAGAAACTAGCCTCAGCCTGCTATGCAATTTGCAATAAGAACTGTTTCGGAGGAGATTAATTTAGCATCTTCCAAAATAACATATTTTTCATTGTTAAATCATGTTATCATTATTAAAATATATAATGTTATCATTATTATAAACAATACCAAGATAATTTTAGGTGTAAATATTACAAAAGATGTCATTTAAAATATGCAATATTGTGTGACCTCACTACACTCATATTCGATGGCCAGCTAGCTCATTCGATATAAATAAAGTTGACTTTATCATTATTTATTTTGATTTTCTGTTGAACATCTGAAATATCGAACTCTGGAGTATAAGTTAACTAACCTGTACCTACGTATAATAAAAGATAATTAAAACTTGTTTTATAAAGGATATCATTATGTTCATCTCTTTATAATTACTATAATTAAATTAGCCAAATTATATAAAAAAAAACTTAAAATTAAAAGTCTTTCCTATACAACTACATTCAAATGTTGCGAGAATAAGCGTTCTTGACTACGTCATGCGCGAAAGCGAACCAATTTTGGAACATTATGTATCATACCTTGTGTATTTATTGTACCATGTTCTGAACCAATTTCAGTTGTAAGTTGATCGTTAAAGTGAGTACAGTGTTCTGCAATCCGATTAGACCCCACCTGGGTGACGAAGACCCAATTTTAATTCGCAAGGTAACTAAGACAATTTTAATTCGTGGCGTTATTTGTTGTGCATATAAACTTTTTTTCTCTAGAATGAATTACGAAAAAGAACAAACCAAACTAATGGCACTTTGGCAGGAACTCGAAGATAATGACTAAGAAATTATGGACTCCGACGATGAAAACAAAATTGATCACATAAGTAATCAGTCTGATGGTGAACAAAATAAAGAAATTGAGGAACTAGAAATATTGGAATCTTAAAATAAGCGAAAAGAAGATGAAAAATATCCTTAATATTTAGAAAGTGATTCCAAAACAAAATGGAGAAAACATAATAGTAATAAAGCTAGTTAGGAGCTAGTTAGGAGGACAGAAAACATAATTTCGAACTTACCAGGATCCAAACCATATGCTAAAAACGCTAAGATTCTTTTAAATTGCTGGCTTCTTCTTTTTGATGAAGAAATGCTTGAAGGTATCATGGTCTGCACCAATGTATTCATAGATAAAAAAGCGTTAGCCTACAAAGATAAAGCATACTGTAATAGGACCAATATTGTTTAAATAAAGGCATTATTTGGAATCCTCTACCTAGCGGGTGTATCTAAAAATGGTCATCGTAATCTAAAAAACCTTTGGCGAACAAATGGTACAGGAATCGATATATTTCGTTCAGTGATGGCACTCAATAGATTTACATTTTTATTGCAGTGCTTACGTTTCGATAATGTAGACAATCGACAAGAAAGACAACAGTCTGATAAGTTGGCTCCTTCTAGGGCAGTTTTTGAAAAATTTGTCGCAATTTGTCAACAAGCTTACTCATCAGGACAGAACTTGACTATTGACGAGAAGTTATAGTCTTTTCGTGGGCGTTGCTCATTCCGGCAGTATATTCCGAACAAGCCCGCCAAATACGGAATAAAAATTCAGGCCCTAGTAGACTCCCGTACTTTTTATGTTTTTTATATGAAAATTTATGCAGGGACCCAGCCAGATGGACCGTACTAAATAAGCAATAATCCTATTAATATTGTCCAAAGATTGATAGCACCAATTTCTGGTAAAAATCGAAATATCACTTTCGGTAATTGGTATACCTCTTATGAACTTGCGTGAAAATATGAAACGTGAAAATTTTGCGTGAACGACATACTTTAACTTCAGTAGGAACTCTGAGGAAAAATAAGCGAGAGATTCCCCCAGAATTTATACAGATTAAGAACAGACACCCACAGTCCTCGGTATTTGGATTTCAGGAACTTATAACTATGGTATTATTTGTACCAAAAAAAAGGGAAAAACGTAATTTTATTATCATCACTTGATCACGATGATGAAATAGATAAATCTACCGGCGACAAACTTTTACCAGAAATAATAAGTTTCTATAACTTAAGGCATTAAGGAGTCGACATTTAAGCTCCAAGCAGAGCAGACGTGCTACAATGGAGTGAAGCGATAGATCTGAGACAGGAAAGATGTTTGAGTAATTAAGAATCGCGAGAGGATTCAATTTCTTTGTGTTATGTTTTAAGACCGGTTAAGGTGCTAATACTCGTTGCAATATGGCAGTTTAGTACAGAGTAATCACCATAAGATTTGTGAACCGGCACTGAAGAAATTTGGAAAATTATTATATAGGATGTCCCGGTTGTCAGCTTGCGTCCTCCACAGAAAATAATTCTACATCTCTTGATTGTTCGTCCCTGAGTATGGAAATGGTTTGCTTTGTCCCTGTTGGAGAATATGTCCAGATAGAGTCCCATAGATGTTAACAAGTTTTTTTGAAAGTTAAGTGCTAAACAGTGAATTAAGGTAACATTTAACGTATTAATTTTAAAGTAAAGACAGACATTATTTTTGATAATTATTAATAATTGCTTTCGTTAAAATTTAAAAGGATTTTGTAATAATTAATGAATTGTAAATTTTATGGTTTAACTTAGTTGTCATTTTAATTGTTTTTTTTTAATTTAATGCTAACATATGACAGCTAGCTTCATTTGTTTCGATATTTACTTGTTTTGTTTGTTTTAAAAAAAGGTTAATCTCTGTGCGGTAATATTTGTAAGTTTTTGTAGTATCTCCAACCCCTTTGTAAACGGAGTTTGTAAACGGACACATGTAAGTTTTTTTATTCTGTATTTGGCAGCTATTTATATAGTATATTTTTTATGCCATTTATGCGTTGATAACTGTTTGTATGAGACAAAAATAAACGTTTTGATTTGTTTCTCTGATCCATTTTTGTTTTTATTTTAGAAAATCTCCTAACCTTTTTGTATGTTTACTTTTTAGGAAGGAAGAAACTTTCTTTCCTCCAGCAGGAAGTTTTTTTGAAGCGGCGTCCCTTTTAAATAGCTAGAGGTATTTCTTCTTGTCTTTTTTTGCCCATTTGTCCAGGAGATTTATGTAAGTAACCTTTTTATTTCATTCATTGTGTAGATACCCCAATCCGACCCATTTATTTCAACTTATCCACGACCCCAGCTCTCCAACAACTAACTGAGTGTCGTTCGCACTAGTAGCGTTTATTTGGCTTGCCTTATCTTCGCCCCCATAGTTTCTGCCCCCAATTTTTCTACCCCCATGTTCTTACCCTGAGGTAAGCAAAATAATTTCGTTACAACCTTTACAAAAGAAGGGGTTGATACGGTGGATGAGTTGACAGAAAGTTACAGTGTACCTCGTAATTATTGTAGAAAGTGGGCACTAAGGATATTTTTTTCATTAATGGACACAGCTGGAATTAACAGCCAGGTAATTTACAGAACAAACACTAATGACTATTCAAAGAAGCGTAGTATATTCCTGGAAGATCTGGGATTAGCATTAGTTACGCCAATTATGGAAGAACGAAAAAGTAATCCGAGACTTTTACAAAACATTTACAATACAAAACAGTTCAACTTTTGGGAGAAAGTGACCAAAATCCAACGAAAAAGCACCGTACGGGACATGGACGGTGTCCAAAGTGTTCCAGAAAGTCTGACAGGAAAACTAAACAAACGTGCAATCAATGCCAACATTTTTTTTGTTTAGATCACCTTCATCGCATTTGCGACGAATGTATCCAGTTCCGGGACTCCTAACTTTTTCAAGCTTGGATATCCAATGTCCTGCTTTTTTATATTTTTATTTGAACCTTTTGACAAAACTTTTTTGGAAAATCTCTTATTTTGAATCATTATCTTTTGTTTGTAAATTTTTGCTGTATCTAGTGTTTTTAGTTTGTAGGAATTTTATTACATTGTAAATTTTACCTAATATGCGGCCAAATGTAATTCAGTGGTAAAAACTGGTGTTATTTATAAAAACTCAAATAGTCAAGTAAGATATTTAAAAAAATAAACTCGTGTTCGAAATGTTTGTTGAGTTTTTCTAATCAATTTTAAATGGAATCAATAATACCCGACTTGGATTATTACACACACATTTTTCACCTGGGTGATGGTCATGGCCAGAGTCTATTACATCATGGAAGTTAGAGTAGTTGACAAAAAACAATAGGTAGAAAAGAAGTCATTGCTGCGAAATATTCAGGACTGTTTGTCTGTGTTAATGTTAATACCTCTATGAGAGTTCTTCTTCTTCTTCTTTTGGCATCATAACCCTGGATGGGTCTTTGCCTGTCTGGCTATGTCCTTCCATTCAGATCTCTCTTGTGCCCTTCTTCTCCATTGTCTTATGTTCATTGTTTTCAGGTCGTCTTCCACGTCATCCAACCATCTCGTTCTGGGCCTTCCTTTTTTTCGCCTTCCTATGGGCTTCCATTGTAACATTTTCTTTGTTGTTTTTGCATCGTTTTGTCTCTGCACATGTCCCAGCCATGACAGTCTTTGACTTTTCACAAATCTTACAATGTCATAACCTTCATTTAACTCATTAACCTCGTCGTTTCTCCTGATTCTCCATGTGCCATCTTCCTCTTGTACCGGGCCATATACTTTCCTCAGTATTTTTCTCTCGAATGTCCTGAGTTGGGCTTCATCTTTTTTCGTCATTACCCAAGTTTCACATCCATAGGTTACTACGGGTCTAATCAGTGTTCTGTAGATAGTCATTTTGGTTCTTTTGTCTAATAATTTCGATGTCATCAATCTTTTATTAGCATAGTATGTACAATTCCCGCTGGAAATACGTGCATTAATTTCGCTACTTACGGAGTTATTCTGATTGATTTCTGTGCCGAGATATGTAAAGGCATCCACTCGTTCGATAGTATAGTTGTCTATTGTGATATTATTTTCATTGTCAGTTATTCTTTTGACTGTCATATACTTCGTTTTTGCTTCGTTTATTTTGAGACCTCTTTTTCTTGCTTCAGGATCAATTTGTTTGAACACTTCCATTAGTCGTGGCTTATTCCTACTAATGATGGCTACATCGTCTGCATATGCAGTAATTTGTACTGATTTGGTGTTTATATGGCCGGTTATATTGGTTTTTCTGATGACTTCCTCAAGAACTAGGTTGAATAGCATGGTTGATAAGGCATCTCCCTGTCTTACTCCCATGTTGATGTTAAACAAGGGAGTCAGTTCTCCATCTACTCTGACTACGGCTTTTGAACCCTGCAATGTCATTTTTATGAGGCTGATGTATTTCTTAGGTATACCTAGATTACAAAGGTCTTCCAGCATTTTGTCTCTTTTCACACTATCAAAAGCTTGTTTAAAGTCTATATACATATTATATAGGTCTATGTCGTATTCATAAGCTTTTTCTTGTATCGTTCTTAGTATGAATATGTTATCTGTAGTGGCTCTATTTGGTCTGAATCCATTTTGATAATCACCAATTATATTTTCGGAGTATTCTAATAATCTATTGTAGATTATACCAGAAAGAATTTTGTATATTACACTTAGCAATGTAATTGGCCTATAATTCTGGCATTCCCTCTTATCTCCTTTTTTATATATTGGCTGTATGAGGCCAACTGTCCATTCCTCTGGCATTTGCTTCTTCGTCCATATTAATGTTATTAGGTAATGGATTCTTTCCAAGAGTTCGGATCCTCCATGCTTTAATAATTCTGCCGAAATTCCGTCCGTTCCTGGTGCTTTATTATTTTTCAGTTTATTTATTATCTGAACTACTTCTTCATAACTCGGATTTTCGATGTGCAGCTCCGCCGTATAATATATTGTCTCGTTCTGATAATTTTCGTTGTCTGCATTTAGATTTTCTTCGAAATATTGTTTCCATCTCATTATAATTTTTTGCTTCTCTGTTAGTAGTTCTCCGTCCTTGTCTTTGCATATCGTTAGTTTTGGTCTAAATGACTGTGTGCTTTCTTTTATGCATTTATAGAAATTTCTGCTTTCGCGTCTGTTGTTATGCTTTACGATTTCTTGTACTTGTTTTTTCATAGCCTCTCTTTTCTTGCTTCTGCATATTCTAGTCGCTTGTATTCTTTTTTGGTTATAAATCTCACTGCTATTTCTTGTATTTCTTTGAAGTTGGTTAAGCCTAGCTTGCCTTTTTTCCTCTACTGCAGTTCTGCATTCATCATCATACCAATCCGCATTTCTTTGCCTTTTGGCTTTTCCGACAGTTTCCTCTGCTGACTCCGTTATAAGTGTTTTTAATTGTCTCAATTCCTCCTCTGCAGTATCTTCCTCTCTAGTTCGGTTGAGTTTTATTTGGAGAGCATTTCTGTAATCTTGTCTTTTTGTTGCGCTTTTGAATCCTTCGACATTCCATTTTTTGATTTGAATATTTTTCCCTTTTGCTACTGTCGCTATTTTCTGCCGTAATTTTGCCCCTACAAGATAGTGATCTGAGTCAGAGTTCGCCCCGCGATACGTTCTGACATTAGTTATGTCTGTTGCCCATCTTTTTGAGATGAGTATATGGTCAATTTGATTGGCTTCGATAGTTCCTGGTATTTTCCATGTTCCTTTATGGATATCTGTTCTCTGAAAGTTAGTACTGACAACTACGTAATTATTTGCTGCTGCGAACTGTGCCACCCTGAGTCCATTTTGACTGGTTTCAGTGTGCAAACTGTGTTTCCCAAATATATTTGCAAACGTTTCTTCTTTCCCCAGTTTAGCATTAAAATCGCCTAACGTTATAACAGCATCGTGTCTTTGGATTTTATCACATACATCCTGTAGTTCTCCGTAGAATCTTTCAACGTCTTCTTCATCAGCCTCTTCCGTCGGTGCATATACATTAACCATTGTTACGTTATGAAATTTACCTTTAAATCTTATGGTGCAAATTCTATCTGATATTGGTGTAAATGCGATAATGGCTTTCCGCAGTTTTTTGGTTACCATAAACCTCTATGAGAGTTGCTATATCCAATTTTGTTCTGGTTATCAATATATCATCCTTCTCTAGTTTGAATCTTTTTTTAAGTTTTTCTAGCAGCATCAGATTAAAGAATATTGATTTTTTATCGTCGAGTTTATACAAGTTTTATTTAAAAAATTGATTTCACGCGGATAACACCTCCAAAATCGCGTTGCTTTAAGCGGTATTTTTGAGATAACGGTTTATTTTACAAAGAAAGTGTTTAAAACCATTTGTATTTAAAATTATTTCAGCTACATTTATTGTTTGAAATTTTATTTTTCTGTGGAGTACAGATTCTTGGTAAATAAATGTTGTCCTTCTGTGTCGAGAATTTGATGGTGACGCACAACGTAACAAAGGTAAAATATTTTCCATCTTTTTTGGTGTCCAAAAATTGACATTCTCAGCAAAATTCAGTTTATTCGTCTCGTTTTTAGAGATCAAATCTGACGACTGGAATAAAATGAAATATTTAGTGTGAAACATGCCACCAAAATTAGTTGCAAAACCATATTCCTAAAATTTGGATCCATAGTCTTTAATTTGGATTCATAAGAAATCTCATATTTATGATTAATTTATCTCCAGATGAAATAATATATACAAAACATATTTTAGGCTTTAGGAAAAATGGTAACTAGAAATCGCTTGGATAATAGAATTGCTCTCGTAACAGGATCAACAAACGGTATAGGCTTAGCTATAGCAGAAAGATTAGCACAAGAGGGAGCAAAAGTTATTATATCTAGCAGAAAAGAGGAACACGTTAAACATACCGTCAAAAAACTTAAGGACAAGGGTTTATTAGTGACAGGTGTCACCTGTCATATTGGAGATTCAGAGCAGAGAAAATTACTGGTAAAAGAAGCAGAAAGACTTGGTGGTAAGTTTAAAGATAACATATAAGCAAAATTATGAACCATATAACTTAATGTGTGTATTTTAAAATTTAAAATTAATTTAAAAATAAATAAATCTTAAATATCTATATTTTAGTTATTTGTGAAAATCTTGAAACACGAACATAATGTAACAAAATTTAAATTTAATGAATACCTTGTCAACATTATCCTTGGTGCTATAGGCCTATAAAAGAGCCTCAACTTTCCCAAGTCTATTACGCCAGTCATTCTATCCACTGTTGCCAGTTTACTGCACCTATTTGTCTACCATCCTCATCTACACCATCCCTCCATTTGAGTTTTGGCCTACCCCTACTTATACTTCTCACAGGTTGTGACATAAGGATTCTTCTAGGAGGGTTGTTCTGCTGTGATCTTGCCAGATGTCCTGCCCATCTTAGTCTTCCTATTTTTGTAAAGGATACTACGTCTATACCACCAAACATATGTTTATATTTGTGATACATCTCGTAGTTGTACCTCCTTCTCCAAACGCCATTTTTACAGATGCCACCGAATATTTTTCTCAGGATCCTTCGTTCACATTATGAGCAGGAGATTTTCATCTACCTTGGAAATGGTCCATGTCTCAGACCCATATGTCAACACTGGTTGTATATGGGTCTTGTATATGTTTATTTTTGTTTTTTGGCTTAAGTTTCTGCTTCTCATATGTCTACTCAGCCCAAAATTGCATTTGTTTGCTAGAATTATTCTTCGCTTGATTTCTTTCGTCATGACGTTCTCCTTGGTAATCAGGGAGCCTAAGTATGTGAATTTGTCCACCACTTCAAAGGTAGAGTTATTAACCGTGAGTTGGTGGCCAATGAATACCTTGTAGGATTTATAATAATTAATGCAAATTCCACATTTAGCTGAATTGGGTTTCGCCGTCAGGAATTAAGATATTCTTTTATCAAATGCCTTAACGTCTTTGGACAAAGTTCTTATGTTTTCTTCAATAACTTTCATTTAGATCGACAGAAAAAAGCAAGATCAAGATCATCTGTGTGACAAATTTTCATCAAATAGTATTTATGAAACACTATGTATGTGAAGAAATTAATTTATACATTCTGTTTCAACGCAAATTCGACCCCTCAGAGAGTCAGAAACCAAGGGTTTCTTCAAAATTTAAGCAAACACATCAATTTGTATTGGGAGAGGGACGAATTTTTATGCAAAATTCATGGCCCTAAATATAACCCATTACTGCCCTGTATCAACTTAAAGTTTTTTTAAGTAGTAAGTGTTGTCGACTGGCACATTATTTGAAAGGTAATTTTTTTCTCTACACCACACTTTATTTTTTTTACGTAATGGCTTTAAAGATAATTTTGAATTTAACTAATTAATTGGTTGACTATCAATAATAACAAGAAAAATATAAAATTTTACCAAATTAACTAATTAAATGTTCTTATTTACCTCCAATACAATAATTCAATCAACCTACAAATATCACTTTTTCATATGAATTTCTTTTTTTAAACGAAATTTCTTACAAAAATGAGATATTATAGTGAAGAAAAAATAGAATTGGTTAAGGTGTACTATGGAAATAATCAGTGTGCTAAGACTACGGCAAGGATCTTTAATACGAACCACTCGACAGTCTATCAGACAACCATCTCGTGCATCTGGTGTATCAGCATCTAGTATTTATCGAATAATAAAATACAAAAAAATTCGCCATTATAAAATATGACTACTTCATCAATTAAACGAAGATAATCCTGATCGTCGGTTTCAATTTTGTAAAGAATTTAGTAAAATCATAAATAACAACCAACATTAATTATACAATACGTGTTTTTCCGACGAGTGTACTTTTATGTTAAATATTAAGTAAATAGCCATAATTGTCGTTATTGAAGTAACAGTAATCATCATTCATTCATGGAAACACATATACATATGCCTCAGAAATTAAATATATGGGTTGGCAATTTAGGGAATCACGTTATTGGATCATTATTTTTTTAAAGAAATCTTAATAGAACAATGTTAGAGGATGAACTGACATTCCAATAGGACGGGGCACCCCATAATATATTATACGCGTAAGACACTTTTTGAATCAATGTTTGCCAGGGCGTTGTATTGGCAGAAGTGGTCCTATAGAGTAGCCGGTCAGGATCTTTCGCCTTTGGATGTTTTTTTGGTGGGTACCTATAATCAAAAATATACGCTACTCCGCCTGCAGATCTTGCAGAATTGCGACAAAGAATTGTAACAGAATGCCGATTATTGACACCGGGGGCATTTGCAAATATTTTACTATTTTTACTTTCTGACTCTAATTATTGGAATAATGGGTTATCTCAAAATAACAACAACAATTCAACAGGTGTTAAATTCTCATATAAAAAAAATGGTTTTGGAAAAGTATTCAGAAGATCTTGAAAATTACCTTGTTTTAACCAAGAATATATACATTTTTAAGTCGCATGTCTAGATGCGTTGGCTGCTATGGCACTAATTCTCTCATTATAAATAAATAAGTTTTACCTCGGCTTGGGCACGAAGTTGTCTCCCTGACAAATGGTCAAGATCTCCATTATCATGTTCATGTCCAGATTCTTTGTGTGTGAGAATGTTTACTTCTGGAGGTTCTGTGTAAATGGCATCTAACTACATCACCGTAAGCGATCTGAAGTGCGTCAGCTAGAGAAAACTGCGCTCAAAAAGAAAAAAATAGTAAATGCTAAGAAATACACGCCCATATACGAGTTTATGTATTACACAATAATATAAAATAGCTCGCATTTCACAGTTTCCTATATTGACCATGCAATTAATATATTATGACATCTGATTTGATTTGTAAATATATCACTGATAGTGAAATCAAGTCCCGTTACTAATGCCTTTATTTTTACAAAAATACGGTAGTACTTCATCCTAGCGTTGCATATATGTAATACTGAAGTTTGGCGCTCCACCCAAAGTGGTAACGAAATATTTAAATAAAATGTAAAAGATTTAGGATATGTACCTTCATATAAAGTTTAATTTACTTTTAAGGCTAAAAAAGTTTTTGAGATAATAAAAACAAAATATTAAATGTATGTACCTACCCTAGATGGATGTCTATTTTTTTTTTAATTCATTAACAATTTATTTTCAATGTATATTATGCACAAAATGTTCACACACCATATCTGCAAACAAGTAAACATACATTACAGAAACTGTCAAATTTACTAGACTTATCTTGTGCGCTGTTTAAATTGTATAATATTATGTAATTTATATGTAACACTAGGGTATTAAGGGTTAAGATCAGTATTATGTTTTTTTTGTTCCGTAAACTTCTACGGCATGGTAATGGTTATTCTGTTATTTAGGGCTGAGATTGGACTAAGAAAAACCAAATATAAATAAAATCTGTACATTCTCGAGCAAAAAAAAATTCCAACATGATTTACGACTTAGTCGTTAATATGTTTTTTAATCTTGCAAAAAACAATTCAATTATCCCTTCTGTATAAAAATATTATATTTAATTTTCAGGATTAGACATTTTAGTCCAAAGTGCAGGTGTAAATCCATTCATCGGTAATATCCTGGATTGTCCCGAAGAGGCTTGGGATAAACTATTAGACACAAATCTTAAGGCGTCTTTTATGTTAACAAAAGAAGTATTTCATCTCCTAAAGAAGAGTAAATACGGAAGAGTTATTTACAATGGATCTCTTGCATCCTACTCACCATCAGAAAATATGGGCGCTTACCCAATCGGCAAAGGAGGTTTAATATTGCTAACTAAACAAGCTGCTTTCCGTTTGGGCTCTTATAATATTACTTGTAATTGTGTAGTACCTGGATTAATCGACACACCATTTGGTAGTGTCTTAATAAAAGATAAAGAGTTTCAGTCGTATTTTAAAAAAGTGACTCCTCTCAAAAGGTAAATTATTATAATATTTTTAGATCTTGACGCTAGATAAGGCTTTAGACGTTAAATTATATTAACAAAAAATTCAAATCCAAATAAGTATACACATAGAATATTCAAACAATTATGAACAATTAGGAAATAACGCAATGAACCTTCGAAAATTGGCACAGTAAGAGGGATTAACATGCTGTTTGGTACACTCATTTGTAAGAGCGTACAGAGATTTGTGCATAAGAAAAATGCGTTGCATTTTCTAGAATTACAAATTTCAAAAATTTTAACTCGGCAAATATTAAATAAAATATCGCTGAACGCTAATATCATATTAGCGAAAGTCACTAGACCCTGGGTATCAAAGAACCAGGTTCTAAAATTTTGTTTACTGTGGTTTAATTTTTTTTTAAATTGATGACATAACAGCATTAATACGTTTTTTTATAGTAAAAACAGAGTATATAATTTGATAATGGTTATAGTTTTATTAAAAAAATCTGTTTAACAAATTGAAAAAAATAGTAAAATTCATTCGTAAATGATTTTAGTTATTTTCCTTGTTCCGATAGTTTACTTAATTCAAAAAAAGGTATTTTTTGTAATTCTGTTTGCTTTGTCTGTATAAGTTAAAATATCAACTCACGAACCACTTTATTTATTTCAGAGTTGGAAGACCTGAAGAAGTTGCCAGTGTAGTTGCATTTCTTGCATCAGATGATGCTTCATATATCACTGCAGAAGCCATTACGGTGGGAGGTGGCTTTCCAAGTAGATTATAGCTAAATAAAATTTAAATTTAGATAAAATATTTTCTTATAGTTGATAAGGTAAAGGGGTATTTAATCTGGTGTATTTTTTATTTGGTTATTTCTTGGTAAATAAAACTTTGTTTTTAAAAATGTTTTTCATCCAAATAGGCAGTCGGTTATAATAAAAACAACTTTTATCGAAAACGTCGCTTTAAGGAGACTATTAAAGAAAAAAAAAAGGCAATTATTTGACTTATAAAATAAATATAGATATTAAACAAGGCGAAAAGCTCGGGTTCGTTCGAAAAACTATTCCCATGAGATCTTTTTGCATAATTACTTTCATAATATACCCCACAATGACGTTCAAGAGGTCGCCCAGGTGAAAAGTTGTTCAATTTTTTTTGTTTTAAACAAATTGTAACACAGATTTGTTTTTAAATTTTTTTTATCATTCTGAACAAACTATTATTTTGTAGTTTTTATGTAAACTTGATGGTTTTCTAGTTACAAATAATTTAAAACTGAGAAAAACGCAAAATTGCGATTTTCAAGGCTCAAAAACACAAGTAAAAAACATTATTTTTGAATTCACCAAAGAACTTAATTCAAGTTCAAACCTTGTTCTATCGTTTCCTGATAACTGAGTACTTTGGGACTATTTTATTTTAAAATATTGTTTTACAATTATTGTTAATGAAGCGCTTATGACAGGAATGGCGCTTCTATTGCGGCGCGTATAAGAGACAAATACAGGATCAGGGCACAAAGTTTTGCTGGTTTTAACTCTCGTTGTACAAATTAGCGCCCATCCTTCCATACGCGCTTCATTATCAATTAAAAAAACAATGGTTATAGTCATTTATGCACCAAGGGTGTTAATAAGACGGTTACGCCTGGAGAGCAACATAATTTAGCCAGAGGGCATCTGGTCTGAGGTATGAATTTTTTACTTCACGTAATATAAAAGCGTTCGATAGAATAAAATATGACGAACTGATTAAAATATTAAATTTAATTGGTCTAGACAGCAGAGATCGCCGTATAATAAACAATATCTATTACGAACAAACTGCAGCTGTTAGAGTTGAGGATCAGTTAACAGACGACATAAAGATAAAAAGAGATGTGTGACAGGGATGTATATTGTCCCCATTATTGTTCAATACATATTCAAATCACATTATGAACCTAGCGCTAACGGACATAGACGAGGGATTACTTATAAACGGAGAACGATTGAACAACATGAGATACGCTAATGATACTGTCCTTTTTGGAGACAGCCTGGAAGGTCTGCAGAAACTTGTCTCCAGGGTGGCAGAAGTAAGTAGCAGGTTTGGGCTTGATTTTAACATCAAAAAAACCAAATACATGGTTATAAGCAAAAATAGGATACCACCTGGTTAATTACTTCTTAACCAATAACCTATAACACAAATCACCAACTTTTGTTATCTGGGTGCAAACTTAAATGAACTGTGGGACCAATCGACGGAAATTAAGATAAGGATACTAGAATACCTGGGCCACATAATGCGCAATGAACAACGATATGACCTAATTCGGACCATACTTCAAGGTAAAGTGCATGGGAAAAGGACTTTTCAAAGCAGTAGTCAACAAAGTCAGAATAGCCATATTAGTGTCCAACATCCGTAACGGATAGGCACCATAAGAAGAAGAAGAAGAATATAAAAACTAAAATTGACACGTTTTTACTTTTTATTTTACTGGTCCTACAAAATATGCATCTTTTGTATGTACCACTGGTGTTACGGGATGATTATGACCATCGAGAAATATCCATTCCTCGGGCCAGAGGCCCTCTGGCTGGATTAAATTGCTTTTCGGGCGTAATCATCTTAACCCTTAACTTTGCGCGCACATAACCGCTGTAAGAAAAATGTTATTGCTTACTAAATATTATCTTCAGAGGGCTCCATTTTCAGAGTTAATTACATTTTTGTTTCTATTTTAATTTTTTTGACATTTTATTGACATTGTATCTCATAAGATACACTACTAGGCGTACCGTACATTACAATGTATCTCGCAAGACACATTGCCAGGAATACTATGAAACAAGTACTGATGACCAATAGATACATTGCCAGGTTATTAGAAAAACACCTCCGTATCTAGAAAGATACATTGCAAAGATGTATATTTGTCGTTTGGACCAATATATTAAATAATATTGGATCATTGAATTAAATGAAAATGATCAAATTTTCACAAAATATAACAAAAACATTAAACAAATCTACAATTGTTTCGCTAAAGGTCTTTAGCATTTTCAAGACTTTTATCAAAACAATTGTAGATTTGTTTAATGTTTTCATTACATTTTGTGGTACTGTTTTTACTTCAATTATTATGAACAGATACCATAAAGTAGGGGTTTAAACCATAAACATAATATTGGATAAATTAATATCAATCATTTACATTTAAAAATTTTAAATAAACTACAAAGTTGATCAAACATTTATTTTTACAGTTTAAATTCAAAACTTCAAATAAAACTTGGAACACTCAAAAAATAAAAGTAAAAAGTAATAATTATAAGTTGTTAAAAATTAAAAAATTTAGTTATGAAAATCATAAAAACAATTGGACCCAGTTCTGCAGAAAGCGACCAACCCACATTATATCAAAAATTGAGCTAATGTCATTTTTCGACTGCTTTCAACCTATTCTTCATTTTGCAGAAGACGACTAACTGCTATCCTAGCATTTTATAGGAAAAAACGATCATCATTGAAAATGTTTATTTTATAATCACGAATTATTTATTTACAGAAAACATCCAAACCACATGGTTAACAAATAAAATGTACTTCCATCTATTAACTTATTGCAGAACGCATCCAACCCACATGGTCGCCTGCCGCTATTCATTTATCTTTTGACCAAGTGATGACCAAGTGGGTTGGATGCATTCTGCAAAACAAAAATCTACCACCTAACCTCAAAATCTAGTGAATAATCATTTCGTCTCGTATTACTATTACTCGTACCTACTACTTAATCGTATTTTTGTTGAAATAATGGACATTTGCTCATAATTTGTTCTTTTAAAGTATTACTAACGAGTACGGAAGTGTGTGTTGTTAATAACGCCCTTGCTGCATAAATAATTATTAAATTATTCTTTTTTAATTGATGAAGAGCGTACGGTAGGACGTGAGCTCATTTGTACAATGAGAGTTTAAACCAGCAAAAATTTGTGCCCTATAGTAGACACCGCAGTTAGAATGCAGTGCAGGTAAGGTAGGAAATGTATTTCTTACGGGAGAACGGCCGACAACGTTGCCGGTTTGCCCGAGCAGTGCATCAGGACCGGATTTAAGAATCATAGCACTGGAATATACGCGCACATAACAATTCTCTACGATTGTATAAAAGACTATCATTATTGTTTCAACTAAAGCATGATTCAATCATCGATGTATAAATAAGAGAGTTACACTGTCGAATCAAACAATAACATGAAGAAAAATTCTATAAAAAAAGTATTCTTTGGGCAATAAAGATCATTTTAAAGTCATTAGGAGAAGCGAATCAGTTTTTATTCCCATCGTCCACGCGAAGCAAAAAGTCTCTTTGTCGATTTGTCGATTTAGGTACTAACCGTTAGACCAAAAACTTGTTGGCAAAAACTATGAAAGCTCAGTTTTATTTAATTTTTGCAAGCTGATGAAAATACCTACATCATGGAGCCGTTGCCAGTATCTGTCATGAATTTCAAACAGGGTATGAGTCTTGAGTGTGCAAGTAAAACGTGTGGTGTTAAATATATTAAACTTTCATCTGAACTTAAAAAATGATGACAGCTTGACTATTATTATGGAAAACGTTTTGAAAATGTGCGGTGTGAGTTTTTACAAAATTTATGACATCCGCGAAGAGGCCCAGCAAGGCGAACTGAAACCGGTACAAAAAAGGAAGAAAAACTGTTTCCAGTCCAACTCACGTGAAAATACTTACAATGAGGGAGTGAAATCTCGAACAAGAAAAATTGTCCATGATTTTTTTTGGAAAACATACCACCAACCGTCGACAGCATAATAACCAGAGTAAAGGATAATGATGACCTACTAGCTTTTTCAAAAACTACATATCATAGGCTACTAAATGACATGGGCTTTGAATGTGGTAAAAGAGGTCGAGATTCGATAATGACGTAAAGAAAAGATATCATATCCTAGAGACACAAGTACGTCAGACAAATAAAAAAATTGAGAAAGAAGGATAACGTAAATCTTGTTTATACCGATTAGTCTGACTGAAAGCTCCAACCCAAAGAGGTCCTTGGTTTGTGCTTCTTCATGCTGGAAGAGAAACTGGTTTTGTGGCTTGAACTGAAATAACTTTCTTGGTCAAAAAGGGAACAGCTGATTACCACTACGAAATAATGGACGGAGATCTATAGGACGCGTGGAACAAAAGGCAAATCAAAGACTAACTAATCGAAAAGAATATTTCCTTCGAATAATTACTACGAAAAACATTTTCTTTGAGGAAAATTG